>NC_053497.1:61957056-62246854 GCF_905171775.1 Rana temporaria
CACCACCGGGCAGTAAGAGAGTACAGCGGTGCCTCTCACATGCGCAGTAGGGACCCGTGTGAAGCCGTAATGCTTCACTACCGGTATTTATAACTTTAAAAGGCACCAAGATAACTTGCATAAGTCTGGGGGATCAGAAAAGTCAGCAATAGCAGCTCTCATATTTCTATCCACATACTTTCACTTTAAAACAAAGCTGGGGTTTCACTTAAAATGCTGCCCTGAAAGCCTTTGATTTTTGGTTCAACTTCTTCCAGCTTCCAAGTAGCCTTATGCTCCAAATCTCATTATTTTTCTTTCTCAGAAGACACTAACTAAAATGGTAATGTAGTAAAATCATATTTTATAGCTGACAGAGTAAGTAACGATAGTGATTGCTTATGTGAACCAATTAAATTTCTGATTCCAGAAAAAATCATATTTAAATGAGAAAATCATAGCGTGAAGTTATGGATTTATCATTTTGTTAAATGGCGGCTTTCAACTTGTTTCTTTGTAACGTAAAACATAAATTAATTTCTGAATATATTAGCGTTTATCTTTAACTTTATATTAATTAAACAACCTCTGAACATTGGAAGGAAAAACTGGCAATGACTATATGGGAATATATTGTTTGCTTTGTGTCACTTACTTTTGTTTTTGTGTAAGTATTCACTCACTGAATGTTTGGTGGACATTCATCCATCTGTATATTTCAGCATTTACTCTCAATTTCAAGAGGATTACTCTGTTACCTACCACTTTCAAAGAGAATCTGTGCTAATCAATTGCTATCAGATAATTCACTGTGTTCAAATATTATTTTCAAAGGTGATTCACCCATTAGCATCTGCGTACAGTGTATATGCAGAGTAACAAGATTCACCCATCAGTAGTTGCAAACAATGGGATAAAGATGTTAACAAGGTTTGCCCAACGCATTTAAAGTCAAACATGATTTGACAATCAGCTACCGTACTATACAGTACATGGGGTGAATCCTCTTTAAAAATGAACTCCAGAAATAAAGATCTATACGAGACAGGATTAAACACAAATTGTTGATGTGGCACCACATTCATATACTTTTGAAGAAAAAAAGGTTGAAAAACAAAGGACTTCATTGGTTGCCACGTGCAACCCTGAAAAATGAAGTGAGCACTCGACAGAATAAAAATAAAAAAAATATATTAACATAAATCTGTTAAAACATACATACAAGCATTTCAAAACACTTTCCAATAGTGTATGATAAATTCCCCAAAAGAGTGGAGGAGCAGACATCCTGTTAGATCCTATCCCATATATTGTAAATACATGTAAACACAAAATACAGGCTTCCACAAATGTATTGGCCCAGACCACAGGAAGAAATAGAGCACTGGTCTCAGTCTCTATGCTGTTTGCCAATAAATGGCTTCTTCAGGAGAACCCTATAATATTAGGGAGTAAATCAGAGTTACTTACAAAGTCCATACATATACATGAATCATAAAATAAATACTTGCACAATTATCATTGAGTACACACATACAGTACATGAAACTGGGAACTTATAGCGCTTAATCCAATTGGAGGCAATGTTCCAAGTCACCTCATAACATGGGAATGCCACAGTGGGGTTTAAACAGCTGAAGGGCAATTCTTGACCTAACAAATCATAATAATGGGTAATATTAAATGATCTTATACCATAAAACTAGGGTAATGAATAAGTAAATACACATAAGTAAATAAATTAACTAATGGGCTGCAAACTCATATCAGTTGGAGAGATTGCTCAAAACGTGTATATATCTCCAACAGGTAGTAAGAACTCATCTGCCGCAAAAAGCCAGTAGAATCCGTGCAGCATAAAATGTAATAGAACATAAACAAATGAGAATAAGAAAGTGTACCTGCAGTTATCTAGGACAAAAATAACAGGAAAACAATGTCTATATTGGCAACAAAAAGGGTCCAATTACTAACCATGAATGAATGAATGACTTGTATAGCGCAACGCATGCGAACTGAATCGCCTCTGGGCGCTTTTTCCAGCCAGTATCTGCTTGGCTGGTGCGGTCATTTTTACCCGGTAGGATCATGACACGCTAGGGACACACAGTCATACACACATATATACTGGGCCAATTTTGACGAGATCCAATTTACCTACCAGCATGTCTTTGGAGTGTGGGAGGAAACCGGAGTACCCGGAGGAAACCCACGCAGACACAGGGAGAACATGCAAACTCCAGGCAGATGGTGTCGTGGTTGGGATTCGAACCAGCGAACCTTTTGCTGCTAGGCGAAAGTGCTACTCACTGCACCACTGTGCTGCCCTTGGATAACAAAAAACCTGGTCAGCCGGTCCATTTGTGTGACTCCACATTCGCCATGAAAAAACAACTGCACCTAGACCAAACATATTATCCCCTACATATAGGGGGTAAAAAGATGACACTATCTCGTTTATAATACATTTTTAGAATTTTTTCATCTTTTCTCATAATTCAGTTTGTTTTCTTTCCTTTTTTTCTCCACTTCCACACAACCATTTCATCGTCATTATCAATATCTGTGACCAAGCCCAGTGTATGGGGTGAAACATGTCAGAGGATGCCTGGAGCAGCACTGGCTGAGACCACACTCAATCACATGTTAATGCACTGTGTTGGTGAGCGGTGTTTCTTCCTTTATTTGTTAATGCTTCTACACCCCTGAATGGTGCATAGGCACCTGCTCCTTTCACTGCAACTGGTGGAGAGATCTTTGTCTTAGCTTAGAGTGGCACTGCAAGTTATACATGGGTCACTAAAACTGATCTATGGCACCACCAGTAAGTTCGACCATAATTCAACTAGATTACAAGTTAGAAAGCAGTGCCTCTGCTAAAAGAATGTTAAAACTGAGCATCCAACTAGCTTGCTGCACATATCATTTTTACCAGGTTAGGCAACAACTATTTTTATTTTTATTTTATGACCAGGCTCAGTTAAGTTTCATGTTTACCCATTAATACATTTTGTGGCATTTGGGATATTATAGATAGTGTCTTGTGTTTATCTATCCTGCTGTGGTATCTGAGAAATACATGTATTTAAAAAACTGTTACTCACTTTGCCATATTTTAGTAACAGTTTCAGCAACTTTTATTTTCACTGCACACTAATGACCAGGAACTGATCGGAAAACATACTCTCCTTAACATTTCCCTGTGGGTTTCTAATGGGTATCCAATTAATACTTGTGTATTTGTGAAGTAAATTGTGCTAACTTATATTTATATAAACATTTTACCACAACTGATCCTGTGAACTTGTTACTCACAAAACAAAAAGTATGTACTTGTGTCTATGATTATTAATTAATGTGCAAACAATCAACAAATAGTGTGTAATAAATACCAATACAGGGCCAGATTCAGGTAGAAGTGCGACGGCGTAACGTATCGTAGATACGTTACACCGCCGCAAGTTTTCATCGCAAGTGCCTGATTCACAGAGCACTTGCAATGAAAACCTACGCCGCGGCCTCCGGCGTAAGCCCGCATAATTCAAAGGGGCGTGTGCCATTTAAATTAGGCACCCTCCCGCGCCGGACCTACTGCGCATGCTCCCTTTTGAATTACCCGCCGTGCTTTGCGCGAAGTGACGTCATTTTTTCGAACGGCGACGCGCGTAGCGTAATTCCGTATTCCCGGACGGCTTACGCAAACGACGTGAATTTTTAAATTTCGAAGCGGGAACGACGGCCATACTTTATACAGCACATACGTGTGCTGTGTAAAGTTAAGGCACCCAAAACGACGACTAACTTTGCGACGGGAAACTAGACTAGCGTCGACGTAGTGAATGCGAAAAACCGTCGTGGATCGCCGTAACTCCCAATTTGCATACCCGACGCTGGTTTACGACGCGAACTCCCCCCAGCGGCGGCCGCGATACTGCATCCTAAGATCCGACAGTGTAAAACAATTACACCTGTCGGATCTTAGGGATATCTATGCGTAACTGGTTCTATGAATCAGTCGCATAGATACTCTGAGAGATACGACGGAGTATCTGAGATACTCCGTCGTATCTCCTTTGTGAATCTGGGCCACAGTGCCCTGTGCCAAACTATAACATATGAATTTCTCAATCCATCAAAAAAATTTGAAATAAATCCAAAAAGATTTCAAGTATGCTACTGTTACAATCCACAGATTGAATGTGCCCCAAGAAAGCAAGAAAAATGCATTATATACGAAAACAATATAAAATAAAAAAATATATATGTATAGGTGCTAAGAAAGTCCTTAGAAAGATAATTTCTTGCAGTGATGCCCAGCTATATATATAGAACGAGACTACAGCCAACGCATTGGGAGTGATTGCTGATAAACCTGAGAGAGGGAGTGGTTATCCATATGAACTAAAGGCAGATTTCTGGGTCCATCTAGTGAGTGGCCATTTTATCCGGTGACGGTGTAGGCACTATTTGAAGTGAAGGTGGAAACATAGCTGGGCATCACTGCAAGAAATGATCTATTAAGGACTTTCTTAGCACATATAGATATATATTTTTTTTATTTTATATTTTTTTCGTATATAATACATTTTTCTTGCTTTCTTGGGGCACATTCAATCTGTGGATTGTAATAGTAGCATATTTGAAATCTTTTTGGATTTATTTCACACTTTTTTGATGGATTGAGAAATTCACATGTTATAGTTTGGCACAGGGCACTGTATTGGTATTTATTGCACACTTTGGGCTAGATTCAGGTAGGGGCGCGCATTTTTACGGCGGCGCAGCGTATCGTATTTACGATACGCCGCCGTAAGTTAGAGAGACAAGTGCTGTATTCACAAATCACTTGCCTCCTAAGTTACGGCGGCGTAGCGTAAATGGGGCCGGCGTAAGCGTGAGTAATTCAAATGAAGATGAGGTGTTTTATGTTAATTCCTGGTGACCCGACATGATTGACGTTTTTCCCGAACGGAGCATGCATCGTCCGTTGGAATTTCCCAGTGTGCATTGCTCCAAAGTAGGCCGCAAGGACGTCATTGGTTTTGACATGAACGTCAATTACGTCCAACCCTATTCGCGAAAGACTTACGCAAAGGACGTAAAAAATTCTAAATTCGACGCGGGAACGACGTCTATACTTAACATTGCATACGCCTCATAATAGCAGGAGCAACCTTACGCCGAAAAAGCCTAACATAAACGACGTAAAAAAAATAGCCCCGGGCGTACGTAAATTTGTGAATCAGCATATCCAGGTCATTTGCATATTCTACGCCGAAAACGACGGAAGCGCCACCTAGCAGCCAGCGTAAATATGCACCCTAAGATACGACGGTGTAAGAGACTTACGCCAGTCGGATCTTAGGCTAATGTCGGCGTATCTTGCTTTCTGAATACAGAAAGAAGATACGCCGGTGCAGCTTTGAATTTACGCGGCGTATCTATAGATACGGTGGCATAATTCAATGCTGAATCTAGCCCTATTTGTTGATTGTTTGCACATTAATTAATAATCATAGACACAAGTACATACTTTTTGTTTTTTGAGTAACAAGTTCACAGGATCAGTCGTGGTAAAATGTTTATATAAATATAAGTTAGCGCAATTTACTTCACAAATACACAAATCTAAATCCAACCTTTGAGGTTGTACTTTTATTGCAGCAAGACTTAATAAGAATATTGATATTATCTTGGCGCCAGTAATACACACAACTTTTTCTAAATCCAATTAATACTGTAGTACATTTTTATTGTTAAAAAAGAAAAAAACAGTGCAGCGCTAGTGAGTGATATTGTGCTCATATGAATTAATAATAAACAAAAAAAGTCATTCTGGAATAAACTGAAAATTTAACCAGAATAGGAAAAAACATAAAAATGCAGATGGATATATGAAGAAAAAGTCTTAAAAAGCCACGAAACAAAGTTCATATGACTCTATCCAGTAATTTTCCTTGTGAAAGAGAAGTGGATTGTGCAGACAATGTGAAAGACTCTTGATTGATGTGAGGTAAGCTGTCACCAATACACCCGTGAGGAAGGATAAGATTGCCTGCTTACCAGATGAAAAGACTGTTTTGCATCAGTCTAATAGGGCCTGTGGGAAGTCTGGTCTCCCAATACCTTAGCCGTCAAGATAACATGGAACCCGTGGGTATTTAAACACCTAGCGCGCTGACGTCAACATCCGGCTTACTCCCCCGTTGAAGTCCATTAGCGACGAAACGATCGTAGGGTGCCGTGACGTCATCGCGTTCCGTCCTGAACGCCGGCTGTGTTTTCCTGACCGAGTAGCGAGAAGCATCGGAACAAGAGATCGGAGACGTTTTGCTATCCATGCTGTATTTATATTGCCTAATTGTAAGTGCAATTTTTATTAAACCCTCTTCTATTTTCAAACGTTATACGCTATGAGAGGTCCTTCTTCTTTTTTTTTTGGTTTATGACTCTTCGGATTGTATGCTGAGCTATACCGTGGTTATCTTGACGGCTAAGGTATTGGGAGACCAGACTTCCCACAGGCCCTATTAGACTGATGCAAAACAGTCTTTTCATCTGGTAAGCAGGCAATCTTATCCTTCCTCACGGGTGTATTGGTGACAGCTTACCTCACATCAATCAAGAGTCTTTCACATTGTCTGCACAATCCACTTCTCTTTCACAAGGAAAATTACTGGATAGAGTCATATGAACTTTGTTTCGTGGCTTTTTAAGACTTTTTCTTCATATATCCATCTGCATTTTTATGTTTTTTCCTATTCTGGTTAAATTTTCAGTTTATTCCAGAATGACTTTTTTTGTTTATTATTAATTCATATGAGCACAATATCACTCACTAGCGCTGCACTGTTTTTTTCTTTTTTATGTTACCAAGTTGTTGTACACAATTTAGTGCTAGCAGCTATTTACATTTATAATTCAATATTTAATTTAGCGCAGCGTCAACCTTTTGGTTTTTGTTTATTTCTATTGTCCTTTGTACTTAGACGTTGCTGCTCACCATTCACTATGGACATTTTTGATTTCAGATCACAATATAATATTAACACAGAAGGAGTTTTTGATGGTAGTATTGAGCATAATGATGCTCTTGGTGGCCTGTTCCTTAGACTTAAAAATCTTTTGATCTCTGAACTGCACACTATTTGGGATATCGCATATTTAGAGCATTATGTTGATAAAAAAATGGTACCCCGCAGTCTCAGATGGGAAGTAGCCCCTCAGAAAGGGGAGACTGACCTAGAGGGCTGGCACACCTATTTTAATGATATAGGGGTTAAATTTCTCCAGTTTCTTCTAGATAAGAAACAAGATAAAATAAAATCCCTGAATGAAGAAATTGGGGGAATAAAAACTAAACTCAATCTATTCAAGGATCAGGATTTATATATATCCAAATCTGATCAACTGAGAGAAATTATAGAGAAGGAAGGTTTGGACCAAAAAAATAAGAAAAAGAAGAAATTTAACCGCGATCTGTCGGATTATTCTAACAAGGTGGTCTTTAAATGGCAGACCAATTTGGAGAATGCAGAAATCAATAAAGTTGAAAGTGGAGCCTCTTCCCGGCAACCTGCTTCCTCTATTGATAACCGACCCCCTCCCCGTGGACCAACACAGGGCCCAATAAATAACAAAAATCAGACGACTGGTAATGCTCCTTTTTCATCCAAACCTCCTAAACTAACCAAAAAGGGTTATCCACAGGGCCCTCCTCAAGGGGCTCGCCCTAAGGGACCTCCTACAGGGAGAGATCCTAACTTTAGAGACAATGTTCATAATGGCTACTATGTCCCTAGAGAATCTCAGCCACATCTGAATTCTTCAGAACAGAGGGGAGAAGTTAGAGGCACCTGGCATTTTAGACCTCATCCCTATAATTCCACCAATTCAGTTAATGATTCCAGAGACTATCATACAGATCCACGGGATCGCTGGAACCTCAAACCAGCAATACAGGGATATAGGGATCAAAGAGCTGAAGGAAGAAATCAAACTGCAGGATGCATTCCCCTCGAAAACCGCTTTGCTGCGCTCTCCAACCATCAATTGGATACATATGAAGATAATTATGTTATTACTCAGCATCCGGAATATCAAAATAGCCTCCCAGTTCAGAGAGACTACTATATTGAATCTCCACGGGAGTATGGGATTACTAGTCCTCCTCGTTTTTTTCCCATGACACGGAGTCAGAGCAAAAAGGAGTACGACGACAGAGAGGCATCAGAGGGGGGAGGCGAATTCGGGCCAAAGAGAGGAAAACCACGGACCTAGCTGGTATTTTTAATCTTAGCTCAGCCTCATTAACAGTCGGCGAGCAAAATGTTTTGAGTCACGGTCTTAAATATGCCCCCCCACATCAACTCAATAAATTTGAGACCTTTATTGATGTTAACAAATTCATCCGCAAGATGAATATTAAAAGACATTTCATTTTAAATCCAATTGGAAATGGCACTCAGGTTATCCATAGGATTCCCCCATCTTCTATTCGACGATCTGGAGTCAATTCAGACGACGTTCCACCTACCATTTGTGCTCCTATTCAACATAGTAATCTGAGGAATGCATCACTATTCAATCCACCAGGCTTTGTTGCTCCTGCGATACAAGTATTTAAAGAACTGGTTACAAAAGATCTTCTGTCTCTTAAAATTACTAAACCTAGAGGTGTTTTCCCTATTCAGACTAACATCAAGAAGATCTGTCAGCGGAATGAGATAGTAATTAGACCTGCAGACAAAGGGGGGGGGATTGTCATTTTAGACAAGTCCCAGTATGTTGAAGAAATTAATCGACAATTGTCTGATAGTTCAACATACACCCCCCTACCTTCGAATCCTACAGTAAAATATAGGAAGTTGTTATCCAATCTTGTGGATCAAGGCCTACAAAAGGGGATTCTTAACAAAAAAGAACATGCCCATCTCATACCCATCACACCGCGAGTACCGGTGATATACTATTTACCTAAACTTCATAAAAGTTTAGTTAAACCCCCTGGCCGTCCAATTATAAGCGGAATAGATTCCGTCACGGCCAGGATAGGTAAATATGTAGATAGTTTTTTACAACCCTTAGTGAAATCGACTCCTGCTTTCCTTAGAGACACCACTGAAGTCTTGAATTTATTAAAAGAGGTCCAATGGAAGGATGGCTATATCCTTGCCACTGCTGATGTGGCTTCTTTATACACGGTTATCTCACATCAACATGGTCTGCAGGCAGTGGATTTTTACCTCCAGCAAGAATCTGATATACCACTCTTACAGAAGGAGTTTATTTTGGAGTTGTTAAGATTTGCAACTACACATAACTATTTTTGGTTCGGTGGTACCTTTTTTCTTCAGATCTGTGGCGTGGCGATGGGGGCTAAATTCGCCCCCAGCCTAGCCAATTTATTTATGGTCATTGGGAACGAGAAGCTATTGATGATCAACCACCCTCACAATTACGACTTTGGAAACGCTATATAGATGACGTGTTAGTCATATGGGAGGGAGACACAACATCACTTGAGGAATTCTTTTTTAAATTAAATTCCAATACGAGGGGTATTTCTCTTCAATATGATATTAGCACCTCCCACATCCATTTTTTGGATCTAAACATTTATGTAAAAGAAGATAAACTGATTACCAACACGTTCTTCAAAGAGACAGATAGGAACGCTTTTATTCCTGTCACAAGCTGTCATCATAGCTCATGGTTAGCCGCAGTACCTAAAGGTCAATTTCAACGCATAAGGAGGAACTGCACTGATATTAAGGACTACCATGAACAAGCACACGTTCTGAAACAAAGATTTTTGACTAAAGGATATCAAGAAGTTTTGATTAACGAAACCATGAGAAAGGTGGAACAGATGGATAGAGAATCCTTATTGGTAAAAAACAGTAGTAAGAACCCTATTCCTTCAGAAAAATTTAGCTGGTCCCTAACTACCAAATATTCAAATCAGCATTTTTCAATTAAAAAAATCTTAAAAAAGCATTGGGACATTCCTAAAAGTGATAAGATTATTGGATCACTTATCCCTGATAATCCAATCGTGATTTTTAAGGGGGCACCTGCTTTAAGGCTAAAAATTGCACCAAATGCTATAGATCCACCAAGAACTATGTCATTTTTCCAGTCCCTTAAAGGTTTTTTCCCATGTCGCAGATGTAATATCTGCAAGGTAAATTCCTTTAGGGAACGGAAATGTACTAATTTTCAATCAACAGCTACTGGTACAATTTATGACATAGATTCATTTATGACTTGCTCAACAAAATACGTTGTTTACATGATTCAATGTCCATGCTCAAAGCAATATATCGGCCGTACTAAGAGAGAACTGCATATACGTCTTAGTGAGCATGTGGGCAGGATCAAAAGCGGGTTCCCTAAACATAACCTCTCGAAACATTACGATAAATTCCATGGGAGACAATTAAAGGGGACAAGTTTTTTTGCCATAGATAACATTCGTCCTCATTGGCGTGGTACTAATATGGTTCGGGCCATATCTAGGCTCGAAACTCGCTGGATTTTTTCTATGAAATCTTTTATTCCGTTCGGACTTAACGTAGATTGGGATATAAACTGCTTTTTAAATAATTCATAATAAATTTTTTTTTTTTTTTTTTTTTATTATTTTTTATTCCAATTTTAATTATCATAATCATTATTAAAATTTAAATTAATTTATAGATCTTCTCTAATTAAATATAGATGATTTTTATGATATAGATCTTTTCTAATTAAATATAGATCGATTTTTATGATTATGCAAATTTATGATACAATCTTTTTACATATATTGTTAACCTCCGATCTTATTTTCATTATTCGATGCTCCGCTACCAGTTATTAAACACCCCCGCGTTCTGTACTAATATATATCGTTATTTAATCTGATACGTTATGTACAACATGATTAGAACACTTTTCCATTTCTCGCTACTCAATTATTTTGCCCTCAGTCACTATGAGGACTCTCCCCGAGTTTTCCAGTATCAAACATGGAACCCGTGGGTATTTAAACACCTAGCGCGCTGACGTCAACATCCGGCTTACTCCCCCGTTGAAGTCCATTAGCGACGAAACGATCGTAGGGTGCCGTGACGTCATCGCGTTCCGTCCTGAACGCCGGCTGTGTTTTCCTGACCGAGTAGCGAGAAGCATCGGAACAAGAGATCGGAGACGTTTTGCTATCCATGCTGTATTTATATTGCCTAATTGTAAGTGCAATTTTTATTAAACCCTCTTCTATTTTCAAACGTTATACGCTATGAGAGGTCCTTCTTTTTTTTTTGGTTTATGACTCTTCGGATTGTATGCTGAGCTATACCGTGGTTATCTTGACGGCTAAGGTATTGGGAGACCAGACTTCCCACAGGCCCTATTAGACTAATGCAAAACAGTCTTTTCATCTGGTAAGCAGGCAATCTTATCCTTCCTCACGGGTGTATTGGTGACAGCTTACCTCACATCAATCAAGAGTCTTTCACATTGTCTGCACAATCCACTTCTCTTTCACAAGGAAAATTACTGGATAGAGTCATATGAACTTTGTTTCGTGGCTTTTTAAGACTTTTTCTTCATATATCCATCTGCATTTTTATGTTTTTTCCTATTCTGGTTAAATTTTCAGTTTATTCCAGAATGACTTTTTTTGTTTATTATTAATTCATATGAGCACAATATCACTCACTAGCGCTGCACTGTTTTTTTCTTTTTTATGTTACCAAGTTGTTGTACACAATTTAGTGCTAGCAGCTATTTACATTTATAATTCAATATTTAATTTAGCGCAGCGTCAACCTTTTGGTTTTTGTTTATTACATTTTTATTGTTGATGGTACCATCTCCTTACTTTCTTAATTCTGTACATCTTTATTTCCATAAATTTGAATGGATCCCCCTTCCCAGTGCTGTAATTAGCTCAGTTTTAAAGTTCAAATACAAATCTGATTCATTCAGTTTATTTCCAAGAATCAGTGAGTGAGGCACTCTAATCATATAGGGAATGAGTCATCAAGAGCGCTGCATCACGCAAAAAAATGACACTTGAAATAAAAAGATCTAAAGCTAAAATTCTCTCTGTGTCATGCAGAAAAGAACTTAAAGTTGAACCAATTTAATTAAAAAAACTGCCAGTAGGCAGACTCTATTGCAGAAGAGATGTACAGTATATCTCCTTTAATGGCAAAGCAACAGGTTCACTTTAATGGTTGTCCCACCATCAGCACATTGTTCCCTTTCCTTTGCTCCTCTGCTGTTATACTGGAGAAAAGAAAGATATTTACTTCCCTCCTATGTCACATTGGAGGGCAAAGCACATGTTCAATATAAATGGTCAGCAATAAGTTTGAATGCTTAGTTCCACGTCCATCACTATACAGGTTCAGAAATATATTGCAATAGTTTTCCTTTGAATTGCACTTAAAGCAGTTAGCAAATTTTGATATTCCACTAACAACACATGTTCCGTTTAGCAGCATATCTAAAGACAAATTGATATGGTTAACTGGACTTAGAATATATGCTAATGTGCTTCATTATTGGATACTGGTATTCATAAAGCAGATTCTTATAATGCAGGTTTGCAAAATCCTAACCCAGGGGTAACAGGTTTAGTCTAGCCAAAGGGGACTTGCTGATTCTCATCATGTAGTTTACCCAACGAACCAAGAATAGGGCAGGGCACACATGATTAACTCCTTCCTTCCCTCCACTACCTAAGTAAAATTACAATGTTCCCAGGAATTTAACACTAATAGTCAGTAAAGTAGACCTACAGTTGCCACAAAAAGTATGTGAACCCTTTTGGAATGATATGGATTTCTGCACAGATTGGTCATAAAATGTGATCTGATCTTCATCAAGTCACAACAATAGACAATCACAGTCTGCTTTAACTAATAACACACAAAGAATTAAATGTTACCAAGTTTTTATTGAACACACCATGTAAACATTCACAGTGCAGGTGGAAAAGGGTTGTGAACCCCTAGACTAATGACATCTCCAAGAGCTAATTGGAGTGAGGTGTCAGCCAACTGGAGTCCAATAAATGAGATGAGATTGGAGGTGTTGATTACAGCTGCCCTGCCCTATAAAAAACACACACCAGTTCTGGGTTTGCTTCTCACAATAAGCATTGCCTGATGTGAATGATGCCTCGCACAAAAGAGCTCTCAGATGACCTATAATTAAGAATTGTTGACTTGCATAAAGCTCGAAAGGGTTATAAAAGTATGTCCAAAAGTCTTGCTGTTAATCAGTCCACGGTAAGACAAATTGTCTATTAATGGAGAAAGTTCAGCACTGCTGCTACTCTCCCTAGGAGTGGCCGTCCTGTAAAGATGACTACAAGAGCACAGTGCAGACTGCTCAGTGAGGTGAAGAAGAATCCTAGAGTGTCAGCTAAAGACTTACAAAAGTCTCTGGCATATGCTAACATCCCTGTTAGCGAATCTACGATACATAAAACACTAAACAAGAATGGATTTCTTGGGAGGATACCACCGAGGAAGCCACTGCTGTCCGAAAAAAACATTGTTGCACTTTTACAGTTTGCACAAGAGCACCTAGATGTTCCACAGCAGTACTGGCAATATTCTGTGGACAGATAAAACCAACGACGTTCAGGATTAGGTACAGGTACAGGTTCTCAGGATTGCAGGTACAGGTCAGGGCTCAAGGACAATATCAAGGCGATGAGTGCAATCATCAGCCGGGTATATATACACACACCTGCTGCAATCAGTCTCAGGTAATGCCTGATTGAAGGAGATGATATTGTCTCAAGACTCCGGGGAGACACCCGCTGGTGGACAACAGTACTGCAGCCCATTAACTGACAGTGCCACTAGCAGGTGAAACCTTTCCTGACACATGGTAATATTATGACTAATGCCCCTTTCAGACGTACGGACGACTAGTCCGTTTATTACAAGTCTGTTTACGGACTTGTAATGGTTCCCTATGGGATTGCTGACGTTAGCGGATGATGCATCCGCTAACGTCCGCAACCATCCGCTCCTGCAAAGATCCGCTTTTGCGGACGGAAGACAACCCTATTTTTCTTCCGTCCTGCGGAACGGATCGGATGAATACGGACACACGGTCCGTATTCATCCGATTCCCCATAGGGGAGAGCGGAGGAGAGACAGGGCAGTCTCTGCACTGTGTGCGGGGAACGCCCTGTCCACCGACAGCTCAGCGGGGATGCCCGCTGAGCCGATGGACACACACGGATCGGATCAATTAGGCCTCATTCACACCATACGTGCTTGAAAATTTATGGAAACTGAGGGGAAAACTGACATCCGTTTCACATCAGTTTCCATCAGTTTTCATGCATCAGTTATGTGCCCTATTCACACCAATGTTGATGTCATGTCAGATTTTTTCCCCATGCAGAAAAAATCTGCATGTGACACCAGTGTTGTGGTGTAAACAGGGCACAGTTGTTTTTTTGTGCCCTTTCAGAACACGTGCAGAAAAACAGACCTCTCTGCACCATGGTGTAAACGAGGCCTTAATCCTTTTTAAGTATTATGATATTATGAATAGAGATGTATATAAATTAACAAGTCTTGATACTGTAACCTTTTCAAGTCTTTTCTAAAATGTCCTGAAATCTAATTTTGTCTGATAAAATATTGCCAAGTTAAATACATTTCTCCTTGAACTCTTATGCCCTGTACACACGATCGGTTCGTCTGATAAAAACGGACCGTTTTCATCGGACGAACCGATCGTGTGTGGGCCCCATCAGTTTTTTTCCCACCGGTGAAAAAAAAATAGAACCCGTTTTAAAATTTTCGTATGGTTAAAAAAACAATAGAAAAAACGATTGTCTGTGGGGAAATCCATCGGTCAAAAATCCACGCATGCTCAGAATAAGTCGACACATGTTTGGAAGCATTGAACTTAATTTTTCTCTGCACGTCGTTGTGTTTTACGTCACCGCGTTGGACACAATCGGATTTTTAACCAATGGTGTGTAGGCAAGACTGATGAAAGTCAGCTTCATTGGATATCTGATGAAAAAATCCATCGGTTCGTTTTCATCAGACGAACCGATCGTGTGTACAGGGCATAAGACACTTATAGAGGTTATAGAATGTTGACTTTATTAAATGTCCTTCACTTCAGTGGAATAGAGGACACTGTCATTGACTTGAGTATACATGAATGTTGACTCTCATTCACTTGGGCAACAGGACACTTATAAACCCTGTAAACATGGGACAGGAGTTTTATATAAAATGTCACTACACCCATATCATTAAAAACTGTCAATAAATGCTGCATTAAATGTCATTATGCGATTCGTTGTCTGTATTCTGCAAAAAAAACTGGCTGAGCTTTGCTGTTCTCTATCTCTTGAGATAGCTTGCAGCCCTTGAAACAACTTTGTACATGCTCAGTTTTTAGTGGGTTTCTATGCTGAGCATTTCTGACTATCACATCTGCGCTGCTCATGTGACTATAGTCATACATTTGGGTGTATACACAGTGATAAATCACAGCCCACTCCCTCCTCCTCCATGCTCACTAACCAGCTAAACACAAGCGGGGGCGGGATATAATATCTTAATTCACCTCCCTCTTATTCTAAGACTGAGGCAGGAGGGGCATGGCACAGCCTGTGACTGGCAGAAATCCACCCACACCATGTTATTGCCACCAAATAATAAAAATTTAATTTCACATATATATTTGTATGTCAATTTAAAACAGTTTATTGATATTAGTTATTTATTTTTACTCTGTATTCCAAAGGCTGTTTTTTTATACAAAGAATTACTAGAAGCTCCTCCTGCTTATGTTTCCCTGCGGACAGACTGGCAAAGAGCTGGGTCATGTGACAGCTGTATATCGATTAGGAAAAAGGTACATCAATTTTTTTTAAATAAAATAATTACAATGCCATCATCTACATACAGAAATATAAGGGGCAATTTAAATGTGTGTTTAGTATCACTTGAACTTTGACATCTTGTCCATAGGAAAATTACATTGTCCACATGTCTGATGTCAATGTACCCAGGATTGCCCCTTTTTAAGGAGTATTTACTTATTAAACTCAACTCATTGTTTCAATTTATTTGTACTCAGCAGTAATCTTTGTTTTGACAAATATTTCCTCATGCTCCTTTTAGCTCTGAGCCTGGGAAACATTCATGTAACAATGAATTTTTATTTTAAATCTAAACCATTTTCCTTCAAAACAAGGTCTTATAGTTTAAAACTCATAGAACCATATGTCAAAATTTTTAATTCATAGAGACTCTGACACTTCTGTAAGCCATGTTAAAAATAGCAGTGGGAGGAGCAGCTCTGTGAGCCATTTCGGGTTCAGTGGTACGTCAGTCTAACATGAATCATGCTCACAGGAGGGAAGAGCATAGTGAAGACTTTATGAATTCACAGCTGCTCCCCTTTAGTCCTATCAGAATATAAAAGTGTATATACTGTGCTTATCTTAGAGTATCTAAAAAATGGACAGCCAACACAACAAAAGGATAATTGTAACAAAAGATAAAAAAGAAAAAGTGCAGCGCCAATAAGGAACTCACACTAAGATTATGTGCAAAAGGAAAATTCCAAAAATTACACCTTTAACCACTTAACCACTTAAGCCCCGGACCAATATGCAGCCTAAAGACCCAAGGGGTTTTTACAGTTCGGGACTGCGTCGCTTTAACAGACAATTGCGCGGTCGTGCGACGTGGCTCCCAAACAAAATTGGCGTCCTTTTTTCCCCACAAATAGAGCTTTCTTTTGGTGGTATTTGATCACATCTGCGGTTTTTAGTTTTTGCGCTATAAACAAAAATAGAGCGACAATTTTGAAAAAAAACAATATTTTTTACTTTTTGCTGTAATAAATATCCCCCAAAAACATATATAAAAACATTTTTTTTCCTCAGTTTAGGCCGATACGTATTCTTCTACCTATTTTTAGTAAAAAAAATCGCAATAAGCGTTTATCGATTGGTTTGCGCAAAATTTATAGTGTTTACAAAATAGGGGATAGTTTTATTGCATTTTTATTTTTTTTTATTTTTTTACTACTAATGGCGGCGATCAGCAATTTTTTTCGTGACTGCGACATTATGGCGGACACTTCGGACAATTTTGACACATTTTTGGGACCATTGTCATTTTCACAGCAAAAAATGCATTTAAATTGCATTCTTTATTGTGAAAATGACAGTTGCAGTTTGGGAGTTAACCACAGGGGGCGCTGTAGGAGTTAGGGTGCACCTAGTATGTGTTTACAACTGTTTGGGGGTGTGGCTGTAGGAATGACGTCATCGATCGTGTCTTCCCTATAAAGGGAATGACGCGATCGATGCGCCGCCATAGTGAAGGACGGGGAAGCCGTGTTTACACACGGCTCTCCTCGTTCTTCAGCTCCGGGGAGCGATCGCGACGGAGCGGCTATAAACAAATAGCCGCGCCGTGGTCCCGGATCGCTCCCCGAGCGGACCCGACCTCCGCATGTAGCGGGGGGGGTCCCGATCGGACCCCCCACCCGCTAATAGGCGAGGACGTACCCATACGCCCATGTGCCTGTACGTGCCATATTGTGGACGTATATGTACATGGGCTGGTCCTTAAGTGGTTAAGGACCGCCTCCTGCACATATACGTTGGCAGCGCAAAAAATAAAAACTGTAGAGGTGATCAAATACCACCAAAAGAAATCTCTATTTGTGGAAAAAAAAGGACGCCAATTTTGTTTGGGAGCCACGTCGCACGATTACGCAATTGTCAGTTAAAGCGACGCAGTGCCGAATCGCAAAAACTGGCCAGATCCTTTAGATGCCTAAAGGTCCGGGTCTTAAGTGGTTAAAGTGATATAAATGAATCCTTAAATGTAAGAACACATAATTCTATAAGTGTCCAGAAGGGAACTCACGAGAATAAGTGGGTTCCAAAAGGAAATCAAATAAAAAATTAATAATTAAGACCCCTACAGGGTTATCCGGCGTCATCATTTTTTTACGATCGAACATTTGGGCCATGGAAGCCTGCCTTTTTGCAGAAAAACGTGAGGAAGGCATGATGGAAGGTGGAGTGGAGGACAATTGTGAGCATAGAGGGGAAGGAGAAGGAGAAGAGGCTGGACGGTGAGAGCCTGGAGTGTGGCTTTGTGGGTTCTGATGGCGTTGCTCCCACTGGGCTCGGTGATGGGAGGCCAGGTGCCTTCTTAAGGCGGTCATTCCTAGGTGAGTGTTGGGCTTACCGCGACTTATGCGTTGATTGCAAAGGCTGCAGATGGCAACACTATTGTCTGCAGCGGACACTTTAACAAAAGCCCACACTGCAGAGCCATGGGTCAGCATCCTGGAAGCACCAGATGTGACTGTACATGGTTGATGGCTCGCTCCTGATACATATGGAGTCTGGTTTATCCCTCCTGTGCAATGTAAGTTAGACATGCTTATCCTCCCTATCTGCTGGTCCATCTCTCCCTCTGAACACCCCTCTTCCTCTCTTGTGGGCACCCACGTGACGTCTGTAGACACATCATCATCAACGTCACCTTCCCCATCACTAACAATAGAGATCTCGGAGTAGGCAGCAACAGCGGGCACCAACCTCCATGGGCTGATCTGAGTACTGTCGTCAGACTGCTGAGTGCCGGCTGTTGCTACCTCCTCTTCCTGATCCAATGCCAAGAATGGCTGCGCATCTGAAATGTCTTCTGATGGATCGGAAAATAATTCCTGTGACTCAAGCGGAGGGTATATGGTGGTGAGCCACTCAACCAAGTCTGGTGCATCCTTTGACGTAATCGAACAAACATTGTGCCACTTCCCACTTTGGCTCTGGCCGGGTGCTCCTGCCCTACCCCTACCACCCCTGCGGAAGGGCCTGCCTCTTCCTCTGCCTGTCATTTTTTAAATGACCCTGTGACAAAAGTCTCTAGAGAAGCGCAGTATATGTGAAAGAAGGTATATAACAAAATCTATCATTTTGGGGGCCACTGGTTTATCGCACCAGTTGTGATACTTTATTTTCAGGAAATTTTGTTAATGTGTGTAGCAGAGGTAACGCAGCGAAAGATGCAAAAATTCAGCAGTAACCAAATACACCGCCAGTCTCAATGCTGCACAATACAAATCCACTATAATATGCTTTCTATATTCGAAAGTATATTATAGGTGTAAATCATACCTATATACTGCACAGCAAGTAGCACACCTATACCAGTGATTGAAAGGACTTTTGTGGACCTGTTTGGTAAGGATTTGTGTCACTACAGTCTGTCCCTGCTGGAAACAGCAAACTGTCCCTACACTAACAAAAAGTATATGAATGTATTACACACCTATGTACTGCACAGCAAGTAGCACACCTATACCAGTGCTTGAAAGGACTTTTGTAGACCTGTTAGGTAAGGATTTGTGTCACTATGGTCTGTCCCTGCTGGAAACAGTAACCTGTCCCTACACTGACAAAAAGTTTATGAATGTATTACACACCTATGTACTGCAGAGCAAGTAGCACGCCTATACCAGGGCTTGAAAGAACTTTTGTGGACCTGTTAGGTAAGGATTTGTGTCACTATGGTCTGTCCCTGCTGGAAACAGCAACCTGTCCCTACACTGACAAAAAGTTTATGAATGTATTACACACCTATGTACTGCAGAGCAAGTAGCAAGCCTATACCAGGGCTTGAAAGAACTTTTGTGGACCTGTTAGGTAAGGATTTGTGTCACTACGGTCTGTCCTTGCTGATAACAGAAAATTGTTCCTACACTGACAAAAAGTATATGAATGTATTACCCACCTATGTACTGCAGAGCAAATAGCACACTTATACCAGAGCTTGAAAGGACTTTTGTGGACCTGTTTGGTAATGATTTGTGTCACTACGGTCTGTCCCTGCTGGAAACAGCAACCTGTCCCTAAACTGACAAAAAGTATACACCTATGTACTGCACAGCAAGTAGCACACCTATACCAGTCCTTAAAAGGACTTTTGTGGACCTTTTAGATAGCTATTTGATTGAATACAGCCTGTCCCTGCTCCAAACACCAACCTCTCTCTACACTGACAAAAAGCAGAATGTAAGATGACCGCCAGATCAGATCTATTTATAAGGTAGGGGGTATGTCCATGTGCTGAAATGTCTCAATTGGCTGTCCTGCACCACCTGGCCGTGTCATAGGTCAAAGTTCTTACCCATGTAACATTGCAAACCGCCGCAAACATCGCCAAATGTCCGCCGGTTTGGCAGACTGCGAACACGCAAAGTTTGCGGCGAAACGACCGCTGGGTGAACCGGCAGGGCATCTCTAATGAGGAGATGAGGTGAATTACAGGCACCAATCAACTGGGTGAGTATCATTATGATGACAAAGGATGGCAGTGTGGTTGCTGTAAGACTTGGGTAAGACATACACGGTATGTGGACCATATACTGTATATATATCATGAAATTATAATTTTTTGCTTGAAGTTCTGCTTAAAGCAAACTATTTGGGTATGCCTTGTCCTTGAGGCTATCCCATTCCTCTTTGGTTTGAAAAATGGCAAGAATGGGTCATCCTTACAAAATGTGAACCATACCTCCAAGCATACCAAAATGTCTAGATGCTTAATGCCAGCTTATATTATTAATATAAATATAGATTTCTTCTATTGGATCATGATGGATATGTTTACTTTTTGTACTAGAATACACATTTTTCATGCTAGTGTAAACTATGTTCCTAAATACCCCCCAAATCCAGCCCGTATCATTAATGTGACAGGGAAATTAAAACAAATGAGCTTCTTAGCAAGGAAAGTAAACATTCTGTCTAAATGCAGACAGGGGGATGTCTTTCCTTGAAGATGACATTTTGTCGCTGGAATATATTGCTGGTAAGTATATCTGTGCCTAGCAGAATGAATTAACGCAATATTATAACTTGACTTTTGCTGAAAATGTTTTCTAATGAAATAAAAGTGCTGCAACCAGATTGCTTTTTTGTATATTTCAGTTTGTGACATTTTCATAATATGTTAAGGTTGGCAGGCTTAACTTCTCACGATTCACCAAAGTGGAAGAACGGTCGTAGTCTGGGGAGAGCTAAATGGACAGACTATGAATGACTAGAATTTGGAAGAAAAACTGAGAAAAACAAGTAAACGATGATTTATAATGTCACTGCTGGCACATTGTGTACCCATCACTCATCAACTTGGCATGGAAGGAGTCTGCAGAACAGAAATATTCACATTTGATATAGATTTTTTTTACAACTATTGGGAAAACCTATGAGTTGTGCCTGTCTCCTAGAATGTGTATGATTATTCATTAACTCCTTCATTACTGGAGAGTCTTTTTTTTGAGTCTACAAAGGACTTCTTCAATGCACAGCATAGCAGCCTTTTTCTCTTTTTGTCCCATTGAGACCTTATAAACAGCAATGAATAGAAGAGAACAGATATTTATGACAAAGAATAGCTTCTCCAAGCATTTATATTACAGTAGAACACCAATCATAAAAGAAATAGCCCCATTTACAATCAGCTTCTACTGCAATACTAGATATGCTGATGGCCATCATCATTTAACCCAATTAATTTGAGCTCCGGTCATTCTAGACTTGTCCATGTCTGTGACTGGACAGTGAAAGGAAAATTAGCACAATGTTGAATTTATCTCTCTGTCACTTTGCTCACTTATCCTATCAGCATGTTTCTTGTCAGTACATGAACTGATTAGCACCTTGAGATGCTACAGGCCTGTAATACAAAGATTGCAAGAGACTGATACCAGGTCAAGCCTTATTGCATTTAAAAATACAGTTGATGATGTATTAATGAAAACAGAGAAACCTTTTGAAATTACAATAAATGTTAAAGCTTATTTGATTTAATGTATGCATAATTTTAGGCAATTGCTTATTATTTTTTCAGCAGTGCAGGAAGTGAAGGGAAATTCATCCAGTGGGGACATAGACAACAATAAAAACCCGACAGGTGCTTTATAACTTCCCCACTCTGTCCCCACTCTGTTAAAGATTATCTAACCCCCCTCCCCCCCAAAAAAGCTATTTTTACCTGATAATCTTGGAAATCACCCCTCTATTTATGCAGGCAGCTATAGCTGTCAACCAGGATAGACTTCAAGCATGTCTACATTGTTCATCTCTCTGACATGCAGAATGACTGGATTAGTGGTTTACACAATACTACATCAGCATCAGCAACTGGGGGTCAATTTATTCAGAAGACCAAGCACTAGGGGAAAAAATGAATTCTTAGCAAATACAGGAAGTGTCTGCAGCTTTGGACTCTTGTGGCCATTTTGGATCTGCCTGTGTCATAATACAACATAGTTCTCTTGCAGGGACATGCCCCTTATTATGGACACAGTGAATAGTAGTACATCACTGCTACTGTGCATGTCATCAAGACAGGAACCCATTTTTTTAGAGGCAAATTAGGGCCTCTCTGGCAGTGCTGAAAGTTTAATAAAAAGCTATTCCTCTCCAGATACCTGAGCACCCCAAGTACTTTTTGGAGTCTGAAGCTGAGAGGTGACATTTCATCGCAGTCTATGATGTAGATTCATATGTAGAGAACTAGCCATAAAAGGGCTGCACAAACCAAATGAAAAAGGTGTTTTCAAGTTCTGAAAGGTCTGAACGTGTCTCAATCAATGCACATTTAGCTGAGCCTGCATCATCCTCAGCCTGTGTTATGTCTGATAAGTACTGAGAACAGTAATCTTAGTGGTCATCTCTTGGAAACATGAACTTTTGTGAAATAAGAAAGTGTGGACTCAGTTTTGTTAAGTTGATTGTTACCTCAACCAAGTTGACCTTCCTGAGTTTTCTGTTAAACCCAAGAGATGTTAACTCATAAAGAACATTTTCCTATGTGAGCTAATGTCTCTTTCTATTACAGTCCTGATTGCCGTTATTTTCAGGCTTAGTTTTCTTTTCATTTCAATTTCTCTCTTGCAAAGTCCTCTTTATGCAGAAACCTAGCCACAAACTTCAAATTTAAAAGGATATTTGTTTAGCATAGTGATGTAAAACATACATTGCTGTGTCATAATAAATTCCCTGATTTTAGTATGCACCTGCAAGACAATTTTGCATTTTCATATTCAACAGCACAACTCAAACGAACTGCTTACATTATTTCAGTCCCTTGTTCACATTTCCTTATCTTTTAAGTTCTTTACCTGCAGTCTCTCTAAAAATACTCCTTGTTCATGAAAAACATGAATATAGAATGAAAATTGTTGATGAAACCCACAAATGAAAGACAAAGACAAAACATTGCCATTTCTACTTTATAAGATAAGATGATTTTGGGGTTCTATTTAATGATGATTTTCAGGCTCTAGAAAAAACGAAGTTTTTTTCAACTTGATCATTAAAACAGGCTTTTTTTTTCCCTCTCTCTCTCTCTCTCTCTCTCTCTCCCTTTCGTTTTTCAGTGGAGAGAGGTGAGGAGAGGGGAAGAGGAGAGAATTTTTGAGAAGTCACACGATTTAAAGGGTGAGAAGCACACGATGCACCTAAATAAAATAGTTTGGGGGAGCTGAGGGGTCTCTCTCCTCGCCGCTTCCCCCTCCCCCCCTTTTTTTTTATGAGAGGTATACAGGCACATAGGTAATAGGGGAGGAGCTTTACTCTTGCCCCTCATACTAATAGACAGGGCACAGGCACTAAAGGAATAGAAATGAAATCGGGCACTTAGCACAAGGGGAGAGGGGGAAGGGGAGAGGGGGAAGGGGAGGGAGGGTAGGGGATGACAGAGAGGAAGGGGTAAAGGCGGAGGTGAGAGTAAAAGATCAGAAGGACGCAGGATTGACCCATACTATTGTTTTATGTGAGTTGTTTTTTTTATTTATGTCCATGAAATATTGAACTTATTTTAAATGTGAATTTTATTTTAAGTATGCTTACTGGCAATAAATTGTAAAATAAATCTGTGTTTTTTAAAAAAATTGAATAAAAACAAATTGGAATTTCAACATTAAAACGGCCTTGCTTACACACAATCGTGAAAAAAAAAATGCTCTAGCAAAGGGCGGTGACGTACAACATGTACGACGGCACTATCCAAGGGTGGATGGCGCCACCCTTGGGGCTGCTTTAGCTGATTTTGTGTTAGTAAAAGACAATTTGCGCTTTTCTGTTTGTTACAGCATGATGAATGTGCTTACTCCATTATGAACAGCAGTTTTACCAGAACGAGCGCTCCCGTCTCATAACTTTCTTCTGAGAATGCGCAAATTTATTACGTCGTTAAAGACCACACACGACCATTTTTTAGAACCTGAAAAACGACAACGTTAAAAACGTTGTTAAAAAAATAGAGCGTGTTCGAAAAAAAATGTGCCCATTTTTTAGAACCTGAAAAATGCTCTGAAGCCCACACACGATCGTTTTTAATGACAATGAAAAAAAGTCATTTTTTAGAACCCGAAAAATGATCTTGTGTACGCGGCATAACAGTCTACAAATGGAAATGTTATACAGTATCCAGTATATTCATCTCAGATTCCTCAAATATTATTTGAAAAAATGTTATTTCAATTTAGAAAGACAGCATTTTAAACTTTATACTCAGCAAGGACCTTAAAGTCACTCTGTTGCTGGAGAACATAAATAAATAGAAAGATGTTCTTGCAAAAAAATCAATTAACACTTACTTATCCTGAAACCCACATCAAAGATATTCATTCTCAATAAGAGCTAAGCTTGCTGAAGCATTTTCAAGAACTGATACCTAGGAAACTCTGTACTCTTTGTTTTTTTCTATCAGCCTCTACATCACTAGAGAACACAGTACATGCTATAGTGACATAGATCCACAGAGCGCAATAGGGGACCAGTCATCTGACACCTGCTGGATGCTGAAGATATTTCAGCAAGCTTTTCATTTCAGAGCAGAGTTGGATGACTTTTGCAGCTGGACAAATAAGTATTAAGCCACGTACACACAATCGGAATTTCTGCTGGAAAACGTCAGAGGAGAGCTTTTTATCGGATATTCCGACCATGTGTACGCCCCATCAAACTTTTTCCATCTGAATTTCCAATGCACATATTTCAAAGAGCCTTAAGTAATGGGTCAACTTTCAGGCTCAGCTTTTCTCAAGCAATCCTTAGGTTTGATGTCTTTTTCAGACGAAACGCGTCAGTTCATAGGCTAGCTCCAGCTGCCCATACCACGCCTTTGGATTGCATATTTGAATTTTTTACAATATTTTTAAGTAGTGGAGCTTTTTAAGATTTTAGGAAAATTCTGTTTTTTGGATTTACACCATGTGGAGGATTTCCCTTTCTTTTTCATATATTTGACATCTGGGATAGTTTTTTGGTCTGGATACTTTAGCTCCCCATATCGGGTCCCTGTTTTGGAGCTATCAATCCTGGAGGAGGAGATGATCTTCAGATCCGGTTCCCTCGAGTCCTTGGTTTGGACATAAGCGCAAGCGATCAACCACTGTAGGGTGAGTTGGGTCCACATTGGAGGGTAAGAGTATTTATTTCTCCCCCCAGCCCAAAGGTGAAGGCACTCCCAGGTGACGTTTCCGAACAGCACACCACTTCTGCTCATATAGATCATTTGAAGTTATTTATTATTTCTTCACACCGATCTGTGACATTTAACCTAGACACTTATTGATGATTTCACGGTGACGGATGTCACGGAATTCACTTTGGACTTTGTTTATATATTCCATTTAGCAATCATTTGATTCTTTTCTTTTATTGCAGTGGGCTTTTTTATGTCACTCTTGGTTATTTACACTTACTTTTTTATGTTGTTTACTACTATGATCATTAGTGTTTTATTAATTCATGGTGCATACACACACATACATGATATTATAGTATGTGTACAGTGATTTGCACATATCACTATTGGTTTTCACATTTAGCATTTTATATGCTATAGAGTGGGGTTATCCCATTTCTTCTCACACTCAGCGCTACACTTTATTATCTTTGCACTGTTACAATTTTTGTCTTATTGTTGTGTTAGCAGCTTTTACAATTACCATTTTTGGCGCAATATTTTATAATTTTTTTGTAATCCTTAGGTTTCATCTCGGTATAGATGATTTATCAAGATATTAGGAACTCAACTAGACCAAGAGTATCAGGGTTCATATTAAATTGTTTTAAAGATAGTTTAGGCATCATACATAATAAATGTATATAATGAATGCCATCAAATTGTATCTTAACTGTTGTGAAGAGCTAACACACAAACCTATATTTAAAGTAATGGCTCCATAAATTCCAGCATATAAACCGTGTGTAAAAATATGTATTATACAAACATCCACAACAAAGTGTATAACATCTGCTGTATTATGCTCTTTTATGACAGTGCATTTATGACTGCAGTTGATTCCCTGGTAATGTGGTAATGTGGACAGGAAAGAATAGACTGAAAATGGTACAACGTCCAGCAGCCTCATATGTTGACACATCTAAACTAAAGTGTTTCACCTCCACTACTGAAAATGCACACTATTATAATGCTCATTCATACCAGCCAACAATCCTATGACAGTATGTAGGCAGTATGTCCGATAAACTGTTGTGATTTTTCACAATTGTTTAAGCCTCCATGCTTAGTAGATGCAAAATTTAAACAATTAAATTATGTCTCAGCTGTTGTAGGTAAGGGTTGCAGAAAGTGATAAATTCAGATTTTAAATGGTGCCTCCATGAATTTCAAAATGTAAGCAGTGTGTCAAAATGTATACCATACAGACATCTGCAGCAATGTACAGTATATCATTTCCACTGGTATATAGAAAGTTCAGGCTGTATTATAACAAAACCATAATTACAACCCTAATTAATTACTACAAAAATATTTTAAATGTTAAAATTCATAACAATTCAACTTCCAATAAAAATCATGATCACATATTGTCCACCAATCAGTGCAAAGTAAATTTCAAAAATAGTTTTTAAACAAAATCTGTTCAAACAATCTAGAAGTGTAATGCCGCGTACACACGACCAATTTTCGGGGTCTAAAAAATTACGTTTTTTTAATGTCATTAAAAACGGTCGTGTGTGGACTTCAGAGCATTTTTAATGATCTAAAAAATGGGCATTAAAAATTTCGAACATGCTCTATTTGTTCACAAAGTTTTTAACGTTGTAATTTTTAAGGTTGTAAAAAATGGTCGTGTGTGGGGTTTAACGACGTGAAAAAAACATGCATTCTCAGAAGCAAGTTATGAGACGGGATCGCTTGTTCTGGTAAAACTACCGTTCGTAATGGACTAAGCACATTCATCACGCTGTAACAGACAGAAAAGTGCAAATCGTTTTTTACTAACACAAAATCAGCTAAAGCAGCCTAAATGATGGCGGCATCCGAATGGAACTTCCCCTTTATAGTTCCGTCGTACGTGTTGTACTTCACCGCGCTTTTCTAGAGCATTTTTTTCCCACGATCGTGTGTAGGTAAGGCCGTTATAATGATCGGGTTGAAAAAAACGTAATTTTTTTCTAGACCATTAAAAACGTCATTTTTTAGAACCTGAAAAACGGTCGTGTGTACGCAGCATAATGACTAAAAAATTCCCACAATCAATACTATTCTGCTGAGTATAAAACAAATTTCACTCCAAGGTGACCAGGACCACTACCCACTAATACAGCATAACACACTTAATCTAGGTGCGTGCCTATCTCTGTCTGCAAGATTAGGCAAGCACAGCTTTTATTGATTCCACAGAACCGCCACACAGGTGAGGTCAACTTTAGGGCTTCCCCCTCACTGTTGTCCTCTCACCATTCATTGGTTAGATTCCACAGCCGTCATAAAAAAATACAAAAATACAGGCTCCCATAGTGTAGTTTCGTCAACATCCTGATTAATTAAACCATTTTTTACTTATATCAGATCATGGTTGACTTTAAATATAACCATACCGATTCCTTTCCCTTACTCTTGATACCAAGGCATTGGCTAAGCATACACTAACCCTCTATACCTCTAAACACTATAATTATATATTATTCATCAATTTAAACAGAAAGCCGTGGATCCACATGTAAAAATTGTAATTACTATACGGAGAGAAGGAAGAGAGAGAGGGGGGGGGGGGGTCATATCTATATTATACTTCCCATTATAGAAAACAACTAAAGTCAATATTTTAGTTTGGTCTGTGTGACACCAAAGCTTGCAATTGATGTAGCTATTGGCATTCCTTTTGTAACAGTCAAGGCAATAAATCATAGACATGTGCATTTGTTTTCGACCGAATGCATTTTTGTCCAAATTTCAGGGATTTTCGCGTCCGTTTTAACAAGCAATAACGAATGTGCAGAGTACGAAATCCAAAAGATCCAACATAAAAAAATGCTTTATTTTCATTAATTGCGACAACAGTTTGATATAGATAGAAGATTCGACATGATGGTGACAATAGCGATCTGTGTCTATCGAATCTGTGGTTGAATGTGCCTAACCTAACTATTAGTCCAAGATTATTCGACATAGAGAGAAAAGATTCGACATTATAGAGACATGAAGATTCGACATAGAGAGAAAAGATTCGACATAGAGAGAAAAGATTCGACATTATAAAGATATTAAGATTCGACGAAGCATCTAAAAACATACGATCGCCATGAGCGGACATTTATGGTCAAATGCTCCGCCCATAGGCTATAGAAGAATTCTAATGGTGGCTGACTAGTAATAATAATTAATAAATATAATTATTACTAGTGTCATACAACATTAGAATTCTACTATAGCTTGTGGCTTGAGCATTGGACCGGAAATGTATGATTGCGGCGTCGTACAGTTTAGCTGCTTCATCAAATCTTCTTAGAAGATTTCACAGACACCATAAGCCTTCAATGACAGATTCGACTTTAATTAATTTGGATTTTCGGACGAATGCATTTTTTAATGAAACAAAATAAATAAAAATGAATTTTGGAAGTCACTAAATAATTTTATTTTTCGGACCAAAAAGGAATTCCAGAACAAAATATTTCAGTGTACACATGTCTAATAAATCATGGCAATAAAAAAATATATATATATTTTTTAAACATAATAAAATGATCCAAAAGTCTAAATAGATGAACCACAAAGACTAGAAAGCAGCAGCACAGATCCTCGATATGTGGGAAAAAACCCAGAGACACAAAGAATCATGTGACAATCCCTCCACCTTCTAGATGCTTGCTCATCTTAGGTAAGGGACCCCTGAACTAACAGGAAGTCACCAACACTCGTCCCCTTAGTGGTAAAGCAAAGCCAGATTGCAGATGAAGTTCTTCAGAAGCTCCCCCAAACACATGTAGGTAAAGAAAGGGATCTATTTACACTTTCTTCGTGAAATGGTAGTTGTACAATGTACCCCATTACCAATTCACATAGGAGGGGCCGGGATCTGGGGGTCCCCTTTGTTAAAGGGGTCTTCCAGATTCTGATAAGCCCCCGCCTGCAGACCCCCAAAACCACCGGGGAAGGGTTGTGGGGATGAGGCCCTTGTCCCCATCAACATCAACCATGTTGAGGGCATGTGGCCTGGTACGGTTCACGAGGGGGGGCGCTCTCTCGCCCCCCCCTCTTTTCTGCGGCCGGCCAGGTTACGTGCTCGGATAAGGGGTCTGGTGTGGATTTTTGGGGGAACTTCACGCCATTTTTTTTTATTTGGGGTGGAGTTCCCCTTAAAACCCACACCAGACCTGAAGGGTCTGGAATGGATATTTAGGGGGAACCCCACGTCATTTTTTTTAACTTGACGATGGGGTTCCCCTTAATATCCATACCAGACCTGAAGGGCCTGGTAATTGAATTTGGGGGGACCCGAAGCTTTTTTTTATGAATGAATTCTCTCTGAATTGCCGGGAGCCGACAATTCATTATAGCCGCGAGTCAGTTTTAAATGACTTTTTTTCTTTCAGAAATTACACTTTGTGCAGAGACAGTTCTAAGTACGGGAAACATGCGCTATTTCACATGCATACTTTACACCCCCCTAGGTACGACATTTAAAGGAATATTTCACTTTTATTGTTTCACTTTAAGCATTATTAAATTCCCTGCTCCCGAAAAAAAACATTTTTTAAAACTTTTTTTTGCATTGATACATGTCCCCTGGGGCAGGACCCAGGTCCCCAAACACTTTTTAGGACAATAACTTGCATATTAGCCTTTAAAATTAGCACTTTAGATTTCAAACGTTCGAGTCCCATAGACTTTTATGGGATTCTAAAGTTCACACGAACGTTTCGTGTGTTCGCAGGTTCTGGTGCAAACCGAACAGGGGGGTGTTCGGCTCATCCCTAGCTAAGGTGAGTGAGCAAAAATTTAGAAGGTGGCGGGATTGTCACATAATTGTAAAAATGTGTCCTCATTCTCGGATTTTTAAGGCAATTCAAAGGTTGCTCGCGACACGGTCCGAAGCTCCGTGACCGCGCCCGCGGAACCCGCGGACCTGTTGTCCCACGATCGGGTCACAGAAGCTGAAGAACGGGGAGAGGTGAGTGTTAACAAACCTTCCCCATTCTTCTCTGTGACTTGTCACTGATCGTCTGTTCCCTGTTAATGGGTAATGACGATCAGTGACGTCACACTTCCAGCCACACCCCCCTACAGTAAGAATTATTCCTTTAGGGCACACTTAACCCCTTAGCGCCCCCTAGTAGTTAACCCCTTCATTGCCATTGTCATTTTCACAGTAATCAGTGCATTTTTATAGCACTTTTCGCTGTGAAAATTACAATGGTCCCAAAAACGTGTCAAAAGTGTCTGATGTGTCCGCCATAATGTCGCAGTAACGAAAAAAAACGCTGATCGCCACCATTTCTAGTAAAAAAAAATATTAATAAAAATGCCATAAAACGATCACCTATTTTGTAAACACTAGTATAACACTATGAATACTCAACATATAATTATGTGGCAGAGATACATAGATTGCATATTTTTTGTTTGAGCTAGTCCACAGGACAAACTACAGTCTTGTCTTGACCAGATAAATCATAACAATCTTAACTTATTTTTCACAATGATCTATGCTAATCATAGAGTTGTTTTTTGGACATCAGTATCTTAAAAGAACCAAATGGTAGACTAACGAGTAAGCCTTTTAAGAAGGTGACTACCGGCAACAGTCTGCTGCATGCTGACAGCTTCCATCCTGAACACAATGATGTGAGTATTTTTGAAATGTACCATAATGCATATTGTTTACAATTTTACAATATATGCAACTCTTAAAGTGATGTAGCCTTTGATTGCAGAAGAAATTATTTATACTTAGATCCATATTTTGAAACGCTTTGGTATCCCATCTACTGGATTTGTCCATCAGCCCACCATCAGGGTAGATTTCACAAGAAAGTAGCTGGTTGATACCACTTCTACATATCCTCAATATGTCACTTTGCTTCAAGCACTTTGTATTATACCGTGCTACATTATGTAATGTGTTATCATTTTTGAACCAATTTTGAATAGTTTTTTTTTATACCATTTTTGAAGGGCTTGAGTCTAAGGTCCCCGAACCAAAGAGTCAAGAAGGGAATGGGGGGCCAATAGGACTATTAGCGGTACCAATAAACAATTACAGAGAGAAATAAGAAAACAATTAAAAATTCATATTTTTTATTGGAAGACATATACATACAGTTACAAGATAAAAAATGTGACAACCATCCAGCAGTGCCAAAGTTGAGGTCCCCAAAGTGGGAAGACATAACGATGGGTAGGGGGTTGCAACAGTTCTCAACTAGTTTCGCGGACTAAAAACCGCTTCATCAGGAGAGGATCACCCTCACTGACTATTGCGCCACTTGCCATAGTTATTTTATGAGACTTAGCGTCTTTTAATATAGACTCCTGGGATAAATCCGGATCATTATTTACCTTAGATCCTGAGATGGTCTCTTCAGCTGCTATTGCCCCACTGTCGCTTCTCCCCCCACCAGGGCCCTTATTAGATTGAGTTTTAGGGCCGGATGGATTAGCTACGTTGGATGTCTTAGAGGATACTGTTGATCCTGATCCCAAACTGCGCCTATCGGCTGCTAGAGCTGGCGCCCCCTTAGGGTGCACTGTAGCCGGTGCCGCCCCCCCCTTACCTGGGGAGTGGGTATTGGATTTTGGGGGATGGAAAAAACGGTCCAGCTTAGCAGCCGCTGCTTGGCTGCCTCTCTCTTTATCCTTGTCTTTGTCCTTAGTGGATCTTGTGACAGGGGCACCCTCTGCACAAGGCGTACTTTTGGACATGGTAAACATACGAATAATTACTTTTTTTTTAGTTCGGTAATATTGTATATAATGTAGCGCACTTGCACATATGACCCAAGTATACTGTTGCTGTCCCTGTCTCAGCTAACCGATCGCCAAGATAAAAAACAATGTAACGGCGGCTGATTCAGGGAAGCAAAGGGACTAAATAAAGCCAAGCAGGGCAAAGTCCGCGAAGTCCTGTGGGGTAAATCAAATTCCAGCAAGTTAAAGAACAGCCCATCAAAGTATAGTAAGATAGAGCAAGTTAATTAAAGTCCAGCAAGATAATGTAATTCAAACAGTTCTAGAGCAGATGTATCCAGTCATGACCTAGGTTCGATTGTTGCAATATTACAATGTAGTAAAAAAGATGAGGATAAACGGGTATTACCTTGACCGTTTACTATGGTCCTATGTACCTGGAAGCATGAACCAACTAAGGGTCTTCACTGGCTGATACTGTACTGAACTGAAATGAGAAAAAATGGAGAAACTCACTCCCATGTATGCGAGTCTCAAGTCTCACCAGGATCCAGGATGTCGAGTGCTCCGTTCCCGGTCCCTATCTCCTCCACACCCGCACTCGATGCGGCGCGATTCCCGGATCCAGGATCCCTTAGACCGCCGCTGATAGACAGGCATGCACTTGCGACAGGCAACAGGCGCACACCCGTGACACTCGAGGCCAGCGAAGCTCCAATCACCCAGCAGCTCCCCACAACTACGGCCAGCCAATCGGATTGAACACTGAGGGCCGCCGGGGACCACGTGTGCAGCGTCAGCACCAGATGTCAGGCAGCGGGGAGGGCGTTGAATGAAGCCTGCAGATTCCGTCCCAGGATACCACCGTCAGGTCAGCTCAGCGCAGACACAGCAAAGGAACATGCAGAGGTGCGTGTACGGGCACCAGGAGAAGTACTGTGCTGTATTGGCACTATCTTAGAATAGTGGAATAGAAGCCGGGCATCAGAGAATTGATAGTCACGGTGCTAATTACATAGTAGGGGAGAGAGCGGGGAGGTGGATGTCCTCACGCGCTCACGCTCCCACACTCACACACTCCTGCATCCGGCCTTGGTTTTCATGGAGTCACCATTTTAAATATGAATGTTATGCCCTGTACACACGATCGGTTTATCCGATGAAAACTGTCTGATGGATTTTTATATCAGATATCCGATGAAGCTGACTTTCATCAGTCTTGCCTACACACCATCAGTTAAAAAAACGATCGTGTCAGAACGCGGTGACGTAAAACACAACGACGTGCTAAGAAAAATTAAGTTCAATGCTTCCGAGCATGCGTGGACTTGATTCTGAGCATGCGTTGATTTTTAACCGATGGATTTCCCCACAGAAGATCATTTTTTTTCTATTGTTTTTTTAACCATCAGATAATTTTAAAACAGGTTCTAAGTTTTTTCACCGATGGGAAAAAAACTGATGGGGCCCACACACGATCGGTTTGTCTGATGAAAACGGACCGTTTTTATCAGACGAACCGATCGTGTTTACGCGGCAACAGCTGAGAAATTATTTCATTGTATCTATTAAGCATGATGTCTTAAATATTTGTAAAATTTCACAACAGTTTATGAAGCACACTGCTTACAGTGTCATTTAATCATTGGGTACTATGACTGTGCATTATACAATATGAACCTTCAGTATACAAGTGGAGATGATATACTTTGGTTTAGGTGTGTGATCACACAAGACTTTTGGGCGTTGCACAATTTGCAGTCTATCAAACCTACAGTCCACATGTTACCAGGGGATTAACTGTTGTCATAAATGAACTGTCATAAAATAACACAGTACAGCAGAAGTCATATACTTTGCTACGGATGTTTGTATAATGCATACATGCTGACCCGCTGGTTGTATGCTGGAATTTATTACTGTAAACAGAATCAAAATGCAACTTGTGTTGCCTCTTTATAACAGTTAAGGCAAAATTGGATGGCATTCGTTGTGTTTATCTACTATGTATAGTAGATAAAGTATCTGTGGAAATGATATGAACCCTGATACTCCAGCCTATCTGAGTTCCTATTAATTTAATAAACTATCTGTAAACCTAAGAAGTGCCTGTAATGGATTGTGTGACAACAACATAGACATTTTAGATAGATGACATAGAAAGTTGGCCAATTACTTAAAGCGGTTGTAAACCCGCATATACATTTTTTTTTTACACCTGCAAGGCAAAAGCCATAATGAGCTAGTATGCACCGCATATTAGCTCATTATGAAATACTTACCTCGGAACGAGGTATAGGGAACTTACCTGGTCCATGCCGAGCCGAGCGTGTCTTCCAGGTATCGCCGCTCCATCGCTGTGATCGGCTGGGAGATTTTATTCCGGCATGCCGGCCCTTCAGCCGAGGATCCCCCCTGCGCATGCGCCGCTGCAATTAGCGGCGCATTGCGAGGGGAATATCTCCTAAACCGTACAGGTTTAGGAGATATTCTTTATACCTACAGGTAAGCCTTATTATAGGCTTACCTGTAGGCAAAAGTAAAAAATGTGGGTTTACAACCACTTTAAGACCCAGTCTACCAGAAACAATTCTAATGTTAACCATGCAGGATTCAGGGTGGTTTTAATTGCTTTTAAATCTGCTCTTTTTGAACCAGTGTTGGTTTAATAATAAAAATCAATTTTGATATTTTTGTTTATGCGACTGGTGGTATAAAATAGGTGAGATATCTCCATAATATAAAGAGCGACTAATTATATATATATATATATATATATATATATATATATATATATATATATATATATATATATTAAACTTCAATGGGACTCATCTCTAAATTTGGGTTAAAAAAACTCTTGACAAACCAAACCTGGGAGGATTTGCTCATGACTATTTCTAAATATTTTTTCAGTTTATTGATATCATGACTACTTTGATTATAGGGACAAAAGGGGTAGCTGTCCAAGGCTTACCAATACGTGGGGCCCTCCAGTCCAAGGAAGCAGGGCAGGCTGTTTTAGCAGCAGCCTCTTACTCTTAAGCCTAATACATACTATGAGTTTTTTTTTCTGTTCAACCCAGCGGGATAAGCGAAAACAAGACTGTCAACTCTGGTCCGAGCCTCTGTACTTACAATCTGACGTTAGTGCAGCAATCTCCCCCACTGAGCTGCTGTTTTCTGGCAGGGGGCTGACCCCCCGCCATAACACTCCGGTCGGTGCTCTCAGTCATTGGCTAAGAGTGCTGATTGGGAGCCGATTGGCTGCTGGTTTTCCAGCATACTCGTGGCTTCTGTTGGACTGGCTGCCATACACGCAGGCTGAATGTTGGACGTTTTTTTATTGAATTAGCCGATGTTTCCTGGCTTTCCACCCTTGTTTAAGGTGCTTTAGTGTACTGTAGCAAGGAGAATAGCAGACTGTCTCCGAAAACAGGCAAATAGTTAAAACCAAAGCTGTCTGCTCCTTCTTTGCCTTTCCTGCAGAAGTACAATGGCAGATTGGAGTTAACACTGTGTTGTATGTACTGCCCTACTCTGTATTCTGAAGTTACATTAAGACAATTGTGTGTGTGTGTGTGTATGGGGAAAAGGTAGTTGCCCTGGACTTATGAATGCCTTAAAGTGGCCCTGAGTGACGTATACATATTCATATCTAATAATTATATCACTTAGAGACTATTATTCCAATAATGCATTCTACAATAATAAAAAACCTTTTTATGCTGCCTCGTATAAACTTTATATCAAACCAATTTGCCCCCAAAGGCTGACAGGAATGTTAGCTTTTTATGAGTAATTAAAGATCACGTAGAATAAGAATAAGAATAAAAAATCACGGCATTAATTAGGTAAAACGATAATTCATGTAACCGCATATAATAATGCCAAATATTTAAATATTACATCCTGTACGCAAGGAAGAGAAAAGTGTACGTCTGTCTTGTAAATTATTTTAATACTTGCCAGTGAATCATTTTTAGATTGAATAGCGAGTGAAATTCAGTTTAAAAATGCAAAGCATGTCCTTGCTAACCATTCCATGCATGAGTTATTTAAATTGTACTGACAGACAACACTTGATGTGTTAAAAGCCTGACAAAAGAGACTGGGTTTCATCCCTCCATGTAAGAACAGCTTTTACAAGAACAGTTGTGTCATGTCTTTCCAGTACGGAAAAAAATGATTAGTGTTTGGCGACATCTTTTTGCTGGCATTTTGGAGATCTGCAAACAAGTCCTCCTTCTTGCCCAGCATTTTGACTATGGTCCAAAGGCCTTTAGAAGCCTTTGCGAGGCTCATAATTTATTGTCAATGCATTTTATGTGCAGAATTCCCTGCACAGCATGGATTAATGAGATTAAAATCAATTCCATTATAGGCTCCATTGTGCTGATTTTGTGTATATGGAGTAAGGTGCAATAATGGTAGCAAAATAACAGCTTTTTCATTGGTATTGAGATTTTTTTTAACCGCTTGCCGACCGTGTCCTGCACATATACTGTGTGTATATTTGTCTAACAGTTTGTTATATATCCTAGTAGTTGATTTCTAGTAGATATGTGCATTCCCGTTCGTACGAATGTTATTTTCGTACGAAAATGTTCATTTTCGTACCCGCAGAATAATATGTACATACGAAAGAATTAAAGCACCAAAATACGAAAACGACCGGATTACGAATGAGCCGCATAACAAACAACCGCAAATACGAACGAACGATCTGACGAAAATACGACAAAATGAAAACGGCAAAAGAACGAAAATTACATCTATAACAAAAGATTTGCATTCTGTATCCTGTTTGAATCCCCTCTCTGCTCGTATCCTCAGCCGCATGTCCACATGACACCTACAACAAAAGATTTGCATTCTGTATCCTGTTTGAATCCCCTCTCTGCTCGTATCCTCAGTCGTATGCTCACACAACATCCACAACAAAAGATTTGCACTCTGTATCTTGTTTGAATCCCCTCTCTGCTCGTATCCTCAGTCGTATGCTCACACGACATCCACAACAAAAGATTTGCATTCTGTATCCTGTTTGAATCCCCTCTCTGCTCGTATCCTAAGTAGTATGTTCACATGACATCCACAACAAAAGATTTGCACTCTGTATCCTGTTTGAATCCCCTCTCTGCTCGTATCCTCAGCCGTATGCTCACACGACATCCACAACAAAAGACCCGCACCCTGTATTTTGAATTCCTTTTTTCTGTTCGTATTTTGGATTCAACAGAATGCAAATCTTTTGCCACAGATGTCACACGAACACACGACCGAAAACACCAAAAGAAAAAGGACCCAAAACACTGAATGCAAATCCCTTGCCACAGATGTAATTTTCGTTTTTTTGAATGGGCAGTGAGTGTAGTTAGTGAAGCAGCTTCTCTTTTGTGCTGAGTAGTACAGTAAAGCCAAATAAACTTTTCTGTAGATTTTCATCTGAAGGGAGATCAGTTGGCCAGACTTTTGAACCCAAAAATGGTTTTCTGATGGAGTTTAAAAACGAACAAATTTTCTGAGAACGAACGGAAAACGATCGTTTTTATGTTTGTTGTTAAAAAAGTCTGACCAAGTGTATGGGGCTTAACAATCATTAATATGGATGAGCCGCGTGTTGAAAGTGCCGCGAATCCCGCGATATATTTACGAAAGTACAAAATAACGAAAATCCTTTTTCTGTTCGTATCTTCAGTCGCATGCCCACATGACATCCACAACAAATTGTCATAGATGTCACACGAACACACGACCGAAAACACAAACAGAAAAAGGAATCCAAAACACAGAATGCAAATCATTGACGAAAATTCACGAAAATTATTGTCTAACAAGTAACGAACATGAATTAAACAGAATAACGAACCATCACGCATGTACGAAAATAAAACGGTAACGAAAATATGAAACAATCGGAATACGAAAAAATCTCATCGTACGAAAAACGAATGGGAAAGAACAGGAAAACGGGCGTCTTACGAAAGACGAACGGAAACGAACCTACGGAACGATACGAAACAGAACAAAAAAAAACGAATTTTTTTTCTGTGCACATGTCTAATTTCTAGCGCATTTTTTTTCAACATTTCTTATAAGCTTATCACTGTCAAACATAGAAATAAAGGGCCAGATTCACAGAAGAAGTACGCCGGCATATCTACTGATACACCGGTGTACTTTCAAATTTGCCGCATCGTATCTTTAGTTTGAATCCTCAAACCAAGATACGACGGCTTCTGGCTTCGATCCGACAGGCGTACGGCTTCGGATCGTAGGTGCAATACTTCGGCGCCCGCTGGGTGGAGTTTGCGTTGTTTTCCGCATCGGGTATGCTAATTAGCTTTTTCCGGCGATCCACAAAGGTACGCGTGGCCGTCGCATTCTCTTAAGTCGTCGCTAGTCGGCTTTTCCCGGCGTATAGTTAAAGCTGCTGTTTCGTGGCGTATAGATAGACTTGCCATGTTAAAGTATGGCTGTCGTTCCCGCGTCGAATTTTGAATTTTATTTTTGCGCAAGTCGTCCGTGATTAGGAAAGGACGTAACTCACGTCTACGTTCAAAAAATGACGTTGGTGCAACGTCATTTCGCGCAAAGCACGGCGGGAAATTTCGAATCGGAGCATGCGCATTTCAATCGGCGCGGGGACGCGCTTTATTTAAATGAATCACTCCCCCTACCGGCCCAATTTGAAATACGCGCCGAGAAATACACTACGCCGCCGTAACTTACGGCGCAAAATCTTCCTGGATTCGAAATTCCGCCAGGTAAGATACGGCGGCGTAGCGTATCTCTGATACGCTGCGCCAGGGCAATTCTTTATGAATCTGGCCCATAATCTCAACTCTACTTGCCATTGAACTATTTTTGTTATGAGATTATTTTTGTATGTTTCACAGTGTATGTTTCACAATCAGGATAAGTATGTGTTAAGACTTACTATGTTTTCAAAAGCATAGAATCATTATATACACTTTGGTTTCTATAAATATGAAGATTCAATCCTCTAGACTTGTCTGGTTTATTATATATCAGTGCCTAGCTGTGTGCAACAGTAAGCTATAATAAAATCATATTGCTGTCCCTGCAATGGCATTGTTAGTCTCAGTTAGTCTCACCCTCTACAAATGCCAAATACAGGTATTTTTGAACAAGCCCTTGGCTTATACCGTAATTTGTTTGTATTTCATGTCAATGTATACACTGTATGTAGTCTTAATTCTGTACTGCAAAGCCTTAACCACTTTAGTCATTGTGGAAGCCTTTCTCATTCTTAAGCAGAATAGCAGATTATATGACTCCTATGGGGCCTGGAAGTACAGGGAACCAGCATAGTTTGTGTACTCAAGTGCTTTTATACTGATAGCGATAGCATTTGACAAATACGCAAGGGTGAATTGAAGGTACCGTATCACTAGAAAAATTGGCTTTAAAATGGAATTAGAGGGGCATGGAGTCCACTAATAGTTATGCAACACCATCACACATAGTAATGGTTTGCTTTTTACACCCAACATTTGTCTAAGAAAAGCCAGTGAACTCGGAAAACATGTTCATTGCACAAGTTTCATTCTCATCTATTGATATTGAGCTACTCACTGATCCACATCTTTCAAGGAGATGTGAAAATGATACCTGCTTTAAGTGTAAATGCATATGCATCATAGACTAAAGTGTCCAATAGCATATTTTTTATGTGAAAACAAAGCCTACTGTAAAAAAAAAATCTAAAAATAAAATCTACTGGCCTATTGTCATGGTCTTACCTCTCTCCTGTCTCCTTCGTTTGACATGTGCTGGCGGCCATCTTGGTTTCTGGGACTCTTGTAGCCTCCCACCCTGCGGCTCCTCCTTCCCACTGGGAGGAGCTGGATGCCTGGCTCATATATTAGGAGGTCTGTGGCTTCAGTTCCTTGCTTGGTCCTCCTGTGTTCACATGCTTCTAAGACTGCTGCTGCTTCTGGTTCCGATCCTGGCTTCGTCTGACTTCCCTGCTGGTTCCTGATCCTGGCTTCGTCCGACTACCCTTCTGGTTCCCGACCTCTGGCTTCGCAAGACTCTGTTTAACCATCCGTTTGGACTTTTGCTTTACAGCTTGATTTTCAATAAAGCCTTCTTATTTTCACTTATCTCTTGTTGTACGTCTGGTTCATGGTTCCGTGACATTAGGACCAAGCCATGAATTTTGACGGTACAGGGCCATCCTCGCTACCCACGCTGGTTGCCAGACTTGATCAGCAGGATTACTTGTTGGGTCAGTTCGCCGTGGCGTTGCAAACCCTGCTTGAACGCACGGCTCATTTCGCTCCCGTTGCCGATGGGTCGGTTGTCGCTCCTGGGCCCGCTCCTACTGCCGCTCCGGTTGTTGCGCCAGAGTCTACCCCGACACCTGTTGTTGCGCCTGCGGTGTTTCGGGGTATGACCGGTTCTGCCCCCCTTCCACAGCGATTTGGGGGAGAGCCAACTCAGTGCCGAGGTTTCCTTAACCAAGTGGGCATTTATTTCGAGTTGCTGCCACATGCCTTTCCCACTGAGAGATCAAAGGTGGGCTTCTTGATCTCGCTGCTCTCGGACAAGGCCTTGGCCTGGGCCAGCCCTTTATGGGAGAACAACAATCCGGTGGTTGCCGAGTTTTCCGGTTTTGTTGCTTCTCTTCGGAAGGTATTCGATGTGCCGCCTCGCGCCGCCTCTGCTGCGAAGCTCCTTATGTCCGTCAGACAGGGTTCACGATCCGTAGCCGAATACGCCATTGAGTTTCGTACCCTGGCAGCAGAGGTGGGCTGGAATAATGAGGCTCTGGTCGCTGCTTTCTCTCATGGTCTCTCGGATGCCTTGAAGGATGAGGTTGCAGCTAAGGACCTACCAATGGAGCTCGAGGCTCTTATTTCTTTCCTGATTTTGATTGACACCAGACTCAGGGAGAGACCTTCCTTTAAGGAGAGCCTGCGGAGGCCTCCTAACAGTTTGGCGCCTACGTTTGCTGTCCCACCCGTGCCTCCCTCTCCTCCCACACCTCCTGGGGTTGACTTGTCTGGGGGTGAACCCATGCAGCTGGGGTTTGCTCGCCTGTCCGAGGGGGAGAGGGTACTCCGGAGACGCGAGGGCCGATGCACGTACTGTGGTCTCGGTGGGCATTTTCGGTTGGCATGTCCGAACCGTCCGGGAAACGCTCGCACCTGAGATCCTGTCGGGGGCAGATCTTGGGTGGAGTCTCCTCGTCCCCGGTTTCCCGTGTTGATAAACCACTGATCACTGTTGTCCTCTCCTGGGTCGGGGGCTCGGTGACGACCCAGGCGTTGGTGGACTCTGGTGCTGGTGGTTTTTTCATTGATAGTGAGTTCGCTGCCGCCAATTCCATTCCTCTGCAGGCTCGAGGTTCCCCGCTGGCTCTAGAGGCGATAGACGGCAGACCCCTCCAGCCGTCACACGTGACTCATGAGACCCTTCCAGTGGGGATAGCCATTGGTGCCGTTCACAGAGAGTCAGTCTGCTTCCAGGTTATTTCATCTCCACACTACTCGGTGGTCTTGGGGTACCCCTGGCTCCAGAAGCATAATCCGACTTTTGACTGGAGATCGGCCGAGATCCTCTCATGGTCACCACAGTGTGGGGCTAGTTGCATCCATGGGCCTGTCAAGTTGCTGTGTACTTCCTCGGACTCTCTGTTGCCTCCTGAATACGAGGAGTACCGGGATGTATTCGATAAGGTGCGCGCAGTTGCCCTACCTCCGCACCGCCCATACGATTGTGCCATAGAGTTACAACCTGGTGCCGTTCCTCCTCGCGGCAGGGTCTATCCACTGTCGGTTGCGGAGAATGAGGCTATGGAGGAGTACGTGATGGAGGCGCTGTCCCGTGGTCACATTCGCAAATCCTCGTCCCCGGCAGGGGCTGGATTTTTCTTTGTGAAAAAGAAGGGCGGTGAGTTGAGGCCTTGCATCGATTACAGGGGCCTTAATCGCATCACGATCAAGAACGCTTACCCGATACCCTTGATTTCCGAGCTGTTCGATCGCCTTAAGGGGGCCACGGTCTTTACCAAACTCGACTTGAGGACGGCATATAACCTGGTAAGGATCAAGGCGGGCGATGAGTGGAAGACCGCGTTTAACACCAGGACCGGTCATTATGAATCCTTGGTTATGCCTTTTGGGTTGTGCAATGCGCCCGCAGTCTTTCAGGAATTCATCAACGATGTTTTCCGTGACCTGTTGCAGCAGTGTGTGGTGGTCTATTTGGATGACATCTTGGTATACTCTGAATCCATGGAGGCCCACATTCTGGATGTCAAGCGAGTGTTGCAACGGTTACGAGAGAACAAGCTGTTCGGTAAGCTTGAGAAATGCGAATTTCACCGATCCCAGGTAACCTTCTTAGGTTACATCATTTCCGCTGAGGGGTTCTCCATGGACCCTGAGAAGGTTTCGGCTGTCTTACAGTGGCCTCAGCCCAGTGGTCTTCGTTCCTTGCAGCGCTTTTTGGGCTTCGCCAATTATTATCGGAAGTTCATCAGGGACTTCTCCATGCTGGCCAAGCCTCTCACGGATCTGACCAGGAAGGGCAGTAATTCCCAGGTCTGGCCGCTCGAGGCCATCCGGGCTTTTGAGGCCCTAAAATCCGCCTTTGTGTCGGCCCCGATTCTGGCTCATCCCAACCCTGGGTTGCCCTTTGTCCTCGAGGTGGACGCATCTGAGACGGGAGTAGGCGCCCTTCTGTCTCAGCGTAGAACACCAGAGGGTCCGCTGCTTCCTTGTGGGTTTTACTCCCGGAAACTGTCACCCGCGGAGTGCAACTATCAGATTGGTGACAGGGAGTTATTGGCCATAGTGCAGGCTCTCAAAGAGTGGAGGCACTTGCTCGAGGGCTCCGTGGTTCCGGTTCTCATCCTGACGGACCACAAGAATCTGACCTACCTTTCTGAGGCCAAGAGATTGACACCACGTCAGGCCAGATGGGCTCTGTTCTTGTCACGTTTTAATTACGTGGTCTCCTACCTACCCGGTTCCAAGAACATCAGGGCGGATGCCTTATCACGGCAGTACTCTGAGCTGTCCAGGGAGGAATCTATACCGACTTCGGTCATACCTCCGAATCAGATCCTGGCCGCCATTCGCACCACTCTGACCTCTCCCCTTGGTGAGCAGATTTTGGCGGCTCAATCTGGTGCTCCCTCTGGGAGACCCAACGGCAGATGTTTTGTGCCTGAGGAGTTGCGCACTCGGTTGTTGCGAACCTACCATAACTCCAAGACCGCGGGGCATCCTGGTAAGAATCAGCTGTCCTGGGCTGTTTCACGTCTGTTCTGGTGGCCTTCCCTATGCTCCGACATCGCCGCATATGTAGCGGCATGCTCCGTTTGTGCCCAGAGTAAGTCCCCTCGGCACCTTCCGTTGGGCCTGCTGCAACCCATAGCCACCGGGGAGCGCCCATGGTCACACCTGGGGATGGATTTCATTGTGGACCTCCCTGCATCCCGAGGCCATACGGTCATTCTCATGATTGTGGATCGGTTTTCCAAAATGTGCCACTGTGTTCCTCTCAAGAAGTTACCCTCTGCACAAGAATTGGCCACGATTTTTGCCTGGGAGGTCTTCCGGTTGCGCGGTTTGCCCAAGGAGATAGTGTCGGATCGGGGGAGTCAGTTTGTGTCCAGGTTCTGGCGCGCCTTTTGCTCCCAGTTGGGGATTCATCTCTCCTTCTCCTCGGCCTACCACCCTCAGTCCAATGGGGCCGCAGAACGATCCAATCAGGCCTTGGAGCAATTCCTTCGTTGCTATGTCTCCGATCACCAGGACAATTGGGTTGACCTCCTGCCTTGGGCTGAGTTTGCCAGGAACACGGCGGTGAACTCTTCCTCTGGGACGTCTCCCTTCATGGCCAATTATGGGTTCCAACCTGCCGTGTTACCGGAGGCATTCTCTCCCCAGGATATTCGGGCTGTGGAGGATCACCTTTCCGTCCTACGCGCCTCTTGGGTACAGATCCAGAAGTCCCTTGAGGTCTCTGCGCAGCGCCAGAAACTCCAGGCTGATCGCAGACGAGCGCCTGCTCCTTCCTACCAGGTCGGAGACCGTGTATGGTTGTCCACTCGCAACCTCAACCTTCGAGTGCCCACTCCCAAGCTGGCTCCTCGCTTTGTTGGTCCCTTCCGAGTGCTTCGCAGGGTAAACCCGGTAGCCTATGCCCTTGCGCTTCCTCCTGGCATGCGGATCTCCAACGTGTTTCATGTCTCCCTGTTGAAGCCACTGGTGTGCAATCGCTTCACTTCCTCGGTTCCTCGGCCTCGTCCGGTCCAAGTGGGCAATCATGAGGAGTATGAGGTGAGCAATATCCTGGACTCACGCCTGGTCCGCGGTCGGGTGCAGTTTTTGGTCCACTGGCGTGGTTACGGTCCAGAGGAGCGTTCCTGGGTTCCCTCCGCAGATGTCCATGCTCCTGCCTTGCTCCGAGCCTTCCACGCACGTTTCCCTCAGAAACCGTTTTTTGCACCGCGGAGGAGGGGCCCTTGAGGGGGAGGTACTGTCATGGTCTTACCTCTCTCCTGTCTCCTTCGTTTGACATGTGCTGGTGGCCATCTTGGTTTCTGGGACTCTTGTAGCCTCCCACCCTGCGGCTCCTCCTTCCCACTGGGAGGAGCTGGATGCCTGGCTCATATATTAGGAGGTCTGTGGCTTCAGTTCCTTGCTTGGTCCTCCTGTGTTCACATGCTTCTAAGACTGCTGCTGCTTCTGGTTCCGATCCTGGCTTCGTCTGACTTCCCTGCTGGTTCCTGATCCTGGCTTCGTCCGACTACCCTTCTGGTTCCCGACCTCTGGCTTCGCAAGACTCTGTTTAACCATCCGTTTGGACTTTTGCTTTACAGCTTGATTTTCAATAAAGCCTTCTTATTTTCACTTATCTCTTGTTGTACGTCTGGTTCATGGTTCCGTGACACCTATTCCCTACTTTTTACCACAATCTCTAATGACCTTCACAAAATGTTAGCAGCAAGCATGAGTTCTCTCTCTCTCTCTCTCTCTCTCTCTCTCTCTCTCTTTCATAACAGTCATTTCATATTACGGCATGTTCTACAAGATATAACACAATTTGCTGAATGATACACTGAATGTATAATGCAGAACTGAGTTAATATTATTCAATTTTAATTCTTTGACTTTCAGAACTTTAATACATGAAAACCTTGACTTCTTGACTGGATCTTATTTTTCACAAGAAATTGTTTTTAAAACAGAGTTTAATTGAGGAACATGTCAAAATAGAGCTAGAGCCATAGGGTTATTTTTACTGCTATTTCTGTCCTAAAGTATTGATATTGATATAAGTGATCTGGTTCCTAAGATGGTGGCTTTGACACTCCAGAGGATCTCCAGTTTCCTTGGCTTTTAGGGTACTGTAACAAAAATGTAAATTGAAGGGTCACCACTCCTCGAGATATGAATGTATTCCAATAAAAGTCAAGGATACAATCCAAAAAGTAGCCAAGGCATTTTGGCTTGAAACTGAGACCAATGAAAATGGACTAGAAATAAACTGGACCCTTAAGGATATTTCTTCTAGTGTGAATACAAGTACAGGTCTTGTCAGTAGCTGATTTGGGAGCCTTGTAATCACACTGAAAGAAATACCATTACGTTTTCAATTCACGTCTAGTCTATACACATTCTTTTCAATTTTAAGCCCTGATGGAGGGGGTATTTTTGGACCCCCGAAAAGCATTGGTATTCTTTGGATTGCCCACCTGATTTTTTATTGGATTAAAGTCATGTCTGGACCTTTTAGCAGTGGTGTGGCTCCTCAATAAAACCAAAGAAGCAGATAAGGCAGCAAAGAGGCTTTATAACTTCCCCAGTTTCTAAGTTCTTCCATACTCTGGCTGTACCTGACAGTGGGCTATACTCTGCTGTCAACTGATGTCACAGAGATGCTTCAGGCTCAGGAAGGATCCCAGCCAGGTTGTCAGGATCCCCTCAGCAGCCTGAATGACAACTGGCTCTGGCTGTCAGCTCACGGCTAAGAGCTCAAGCCAGCTGCCCCATCCCCCTTCCAGCTCAGTGCTTGAGTGAGTGCTGGACAGGCAGAGCAAATACAGGTGACTTATAGTCACTGTTTTCTACTCTGAGAAGACTGAGAATTATAATGAGTGGTCATGCAATCACTGAGTTCTCAGGCCTAGAGCTAGTATACGACAGCCGAGTCATCTGACTGATGCTGCAGAATAGAGGTGAGTATAGATGTATTTTTTTTGTAATACCCCAAACTTCTCCTTTAACCACTTAAGACCCAGGCCTTTAGGCAGCTAAAGGACCCGGCCAGTTTTTGCGATTCAGCACTACGTCGCTTTAACTGACAATTGCGTGGTCGTGCGATGTGGCTCCCAAACAAAATTGGCGTCCTTTTTTTCCCACAAATAGAGCTTTCTTTTGGTGGTATTTGATCACCTCTGCGGTTTTTATTTTTTGCGCTATAAATAAAAATAGAGTGACAATTTTGAAAAAAATGCTATATTTTTTACTTTTTGCTATAATAAATATCCCCCAAAAATATATAAAAATATATTTTTTTCCTCAGTTTAGGCCGTGCTGCCGCACTGTCGAACTTTTCGGGCACTGCTAACCCCTTTTCAGCCACTAGCGGGGGTTAAAAGCGCCCCCATATCGGTAGAAAAGCGCCGCAAAAAACAACAGCGTTTTAAATAGCGGTGCTTTATCATCGACGCCCGGGCACTTTTAGTGTGAAAGCAGCCTTTAGGACAAACCCAGTGTTTTTGATGGATTTTAATAGGGATTACAGGACGATTGAACAGATTGTAAGAAGGTATTAGCCAATTTTATTGAGGAACAAACCCTGCAGGCTTTCTGCCTAAACAACCCACATTCATATATTGTAGGGCCTCTATTTTAATGAATAGGATTTCACCAAACATTTATAACCACCCTAAACAGATTTACATCTTTTTAGATTCTACGGGCTTCTATCACTGCAAAAGGTGTAAAGCCTGTAGGACATATATCTTCAAGTACTGGCAAACAATACAAAATAGATAATGTGAAATTGAGAGGCAGGGGGGATTTTTACGGTGCATTACAGATACTAATGATAAACAATTGTTTAAAAAAATGATATAACAAATTTTAATGAAGATCAAGGTTAAACAGCATAACAATTAGGTAACGTAATAACAAATCAGAGGCTAGATGGTGATATCCAATTCCAATTTTGGAAAGAAAATATTATAGCCTATAAGTGGGATTTAATGATAAGAAAAAGAAAGAAAGTTGCAGGCACAAACAATAACTTGACATTAGCAGCCTAATTAAAGGGTGCAAAGGACTTTGTCTAAATATCAATTATATAATATAGGAATGTCAATATAAGAATAAACAGATATGTATAGTAGGGCTGTCAAATTTAATCGGTGCATCGCGATTCGGGTGTTCCCAATTCGGCACCGATGCATGTGACCGTAATAATCGATGCCTGGCCCCGCCCCGTACACGCCCCGTCCCCGCCCCTCCCGGGTGAGCGCTCCGTCGTTCGGACGTTGCCTTGTGTTTTTATAAGGCGCGCTCACTCATGTTACTGCTCAGCCCGCCTCACTCTTACATCTCACGTCTCTCCTGGTGTCAGCCCCGCACACTGACTGTAACGATCAGATCAGTAGAAAGGCGGGAGGGGCTGATTCCAGGAGAGACATGAGAGCATGGTGGAAAACTGCAGAGCGCTCCGTCTCCTCAACTCCTCATGTGCAGACTGCCGAGACATCAGTGAGGCAACAGGCAAGTCTGTGGCTGACAAGGGAGAAAGAACCCTGGCACCGTGGCTGCAGAGAACACAGTGAGTGGAGCACAGAGGATAGAATCCTCACTGTGTATTGCTTACACACAACACAGCATGGCATGTTACATTATGTTTGTTTATAATTATGAAACTTACACAGGCAGCATAGGCAGCATGTGCTCAGTAATGATCTGTCACAGTGTCAGATTGCTGTTGGGTGCTTACTTTGTTATGGCTGTACTGGGTTAAAGTTTGTAAGGCACAGTACAGCCAAAGTCAGAACCCAAAAGCCATTTGACACTGACAGATCCATGACAGAACACATGCTGTCTGTGCTGCCTGTGTGATTTTCATAATGCTGGTGAAGATGCAGTGAGATGTTGCTTTACACTTGCATTTGGGGGGGCAGTAAACAAACATGTGCCCCCAACCACTTCCCTATAGCCACTTCCTGTCCAGCGATGTACTGGTACATTGCTGGATTGTAAGGGTGATATCTTGATCATCGCTACAGCGATGATCAAATCCACTCCTGTACTATGCCCGCAGTCTCTGATCATCTCCTGTACTGTGCCCGCAGTCTCTGATCATCTCCTGTACTATGCCCACAGTCTCTGATCATCTCCTGTACTATGCCCACAGTCTCTGATCATCTCCTGTACTATGCCCACAGTCTCTGATCATCTCCTGTACTATGCACACAGTCTCTGATCATCTCCTGTACTATGCCCGCAGTCTCTGATCATCTCCTGTACTATGCCCGCAGTCTCTGATCATCTCCTGTACTATGCCCACAGTCTCTGGTCATCTCCTGTACTATGCCCGCAGTCTCTGATCATCTCCTGTACTATGCCCACAGTCTCTGATCATCTCCTGTACTATGCCCACAGTCTCTGATCATCTCCTGTACTATGCCCACAGTCTCTGATCATCTCCTGTACTATGCCTGCAGTCTCTGATCATCTCCTGTACTATGCCCACAGTCTCTGATCATCTCCAGTACCACGTCTGCAGTCTCTGATCATCTCCTTTAGTATTTTGGGGGGAGAGTCATGCGCACTTGCGCTGCAATCGTGATGCATCGTGATGCATCTCGGAATCGAATCGAATCGTGGACTTGATAATCGTAGTCGCGTCGAATCGTGAGATCGGTGAAGATGCGCAGCCCTATTTTGTATAGTATACTGAAAGAAGGAAAAAACAAAAGTAATAAGGAAAGGGTTGGTTGATTAGTTAGATTTAAAAATGTATAATGTTACAGAGACATAACTGAGAGAAATAACTAAGTGAATGGCTTTAGAATTAAATATAAGAGAAAGAGCATGTGAGAATGTACACAAAACAGTGAGAAAGTTATCTTGAGCCTTACCCGAAAATTGATGATATAGTGGAAAGGTCGCCCTCCATTTCAGACGCTGTTATAGTCTGAGATGCTGGCATTTATGTGACCTCCATCGAGTCGGCGTCTGACGTCACTGACTCAATGCGGATGTGAGGGCGCCAACGAGCATGCACGAAAATGCAACCTTGCCCTGTATACTACAAATCCCACAATGCCGAGCACCAAAAAGCGGGAAGGGTGTGTAACGCAGGCACAGACACGCAAAGGGATAGCCCAAGTGGGCATACTCGCCACCAGAAACGCCCCTCTAAAGCCTTCATCGTAAGCTACAGCAAATATATGTGAAAGCAGGGAGTGTAGTGACAGCTAGAGATGGAAAGTGGCTGATAAAACAGCAAAAGTAAAATGTTAATGAAACAATAATTAAGCTAACAGAATATGTCAAAACGTGCATAGATAAATACAATTAAACATATAAGATCAATTATATAAAAGACATTGATGTACATGATACAGATGGGAAGGGGAGGAGGTGATAGGAATGAGGGAAGGGAAAGGGGGAAGTGGAAAGAAGGGAAGGGAACAAGGATGGAAACAGGAAGGAGCAAACAGGGATTGGAGAGCTACATATCAATATTGGTACCCTGGTCGGGAGGGGAAAGTAATGAGAGAGCAAAGACAAGAAAAAAATAATTTCAGATTAACCGGTTGTCATTGAAATGGTTTAAAACTTATACATTCATTAAAACCTGGGAAGTGAGTGACCCTAAGAGCATATATCCACTTTGCTTCAAGCTGGAGCAGTGTTTTATCCACACTGCCCCCTCTTTCGTCGAGCGGGACATGCTCAAGGGCGGTGAATTTACCGACATTTGGATCAAAATGATGATAAATCCCAACATGTTTACTTATGGCAGTATCCATCCTGTTTTTATAGATGGGTTTAATATGGTCCCTAATCCATTTGAGGAATTGACGTTTGGTTTTTCCAACGTAAAAACCTCCACATAAACATTGGGCCAGATAAATAATGCCTGGAGTTTGACATGTGATTCTGTATTTAACAGAATGGGTACGACCGTTAGGGAGCGTACATTCTGCGTTATTAGCTATAAAGAGGCAAATATCACAGCGACCACAAGGGAATGTGCCAGAAGTCTTAGTCTCAGCTAACTTAGGTGTATCGAACTGACCTATTGACAAGATGGTCTCTTAGTGAGGGTGCTCGTCTGTAGATAATTTCTGTTAATTCTTTTATGTATTTTTTGATAGTAGGGTCAACAGAGAGAAGAGGCCAAAATGTGCTTAAGATTTCTCTGATCTGTGAATGTTAGTTAGAGTAGCATGTTATTAGGCTAACAGTTTCCAATTTTTTGTGGCTTTTCGAGGAAAATATCAATGAGTTTTTGTCTTTCCGAGTAACCATATTATAAGCTTTTTTTAAACAAGCATGACTATAGCCTCGGTTTATAAGTCTGTGGAACAGATCTCTGGCAGCTTTTTTTAAATCCTCATCTCTACTGCAGTTGCACTTTATACATAAATATTGACTGTATGGGATACTCTGGGAGTAGTGGTTTGGGATGAGAGCTTTTGGCGTGAAGAATGGTTTTACCTGCTGAGGGTTTGCTGTATAGTGAGGAAATTAGTTTACCATCCTCAGACAAGGATACTTCCAAATCTAAGAAGGTTATGCTGGTTTGGCTGTAGGTCAAAGTAAATTTGAGGTTAAATTTATTGGTTGAGATTATTTTTACGAATTGCTTTAGTTCAGACTCTCTACCAGACCAAAAAATAGGTACATTGTCGATGTAATAAAACCTTGATGTAATTTTATCCAGCATGTCAGTAAGATCCTCTTGGTAAAAAAGTCTCATTCCTACCGCCAAGGTAGAGGTTGGCATACGATGGGGCACACTTGGTCCCTATCCCAACCACCGCCATGTTTGTCTCTTTCTGCTGGAGGTAGTGGGAAGAGCCAAACATAAAGACATTATGCCTGAAAATGAACAAAATCAATTCAATAACAAATTGGTTATATTTGAAGGAGGAGGGGCCACTCTTGCGTAAATGACTTTGAATGACTTCAATTGCCTTAGCGTGGGGGATGGCATTATAGAGGCCTTCAATGTCCAGGGCTACCAGCCAGGTGTTTTGAGGGAGATAAACATCTTCAATGGTTTTTAGCAAATCTATGGTGTCTTTGATGTATGAACAGAGAGACACAACATGGGGGTACCGATTACTGTCTACTAGGGAACTTAAGTTTTCAGTCAGGAGGTTGGGTGGGGGACTTGTGTATTTTAGGTAAAGCATAAAACGTTGACGTTTTCGGGTCTTTGGTGTTAAGGAAACTCCAGGTGTTTTTGTCGATGATTCCTTGATGGTATGCCTTAAGGATAATCATTCCGGTATTTAGTACAAAAATTAACCAACACTGTTTTAGAGATAGGTCGATACCATTGTGTATTGGACAGAATGTTTTTACGCTTGGGGAATCGTTGGGAGGCCACAAAAGATATATACCCTATTTATCGGCGCTGCCTCGGAGGGGACAGGGAGGGGGCGGGATGAGTGCCGTCTGATTACATACAGGAGAATCTCCTGTTTACTCAGCGGCCTCTGTAATAGAAAGTCCTGTCTCCTGGGCTGGCATTGGACGACTGTATTGTCTATCATAGGAGGCGGTATTAAAGAGGCCGCCGAGTAAACGGGAGTAAACGGGAGATTATCCTGTATGTAATCTGTTGGCGCTCGTCCCGCCCCACCTCTCTGTCCCCTCCGAGGCTGCAGATGGGCATGGGTGAGGCTGCAATAATGGCACTTGATAAGTGAGGAAATCTTCTGCGCTGGCCAAGTGAATATATAAGGAAGTCTACAGTAGGGAAGTGTTATGTGAAAATGTGTAAAATAAATGGAAGTGCTGCTCAAATCTATAAGTGTACAAATCACTGTGCATGTGGTAAATTAAAAAAAAAGTTGATGAGCGCAGTCGCAATTACACCTAATGTGTAAGATATAATCAATGTTAAACGGTGTATATATCTTTAAATGTGTCCCAAAGGATGGATAAAATATATGTGAAATCCAACACACAAAACTCCAAAAATTATGAACAAAGGTGAATTAAAAAAACATACAGATACAAAATAAACTAATGTCACATAGTTGAATGGTAATAATACAACAAGACAAGTGTAATTCAGCCTACTTCCACTATCTCAGTGCTATGGAACTTATAGATATTTTTTTTTTTTTTTTTTAAATATACCATATAATGGTAAGAAACTGCCTAGAAAAAAAGAAAGTCCAGAAAGTACATGCAAAGTACCAAATAATACCAAAGCAGCGTTCCTGTCTGTATATATTATGACCGGCTTTCATATGCTTTTGTACATATGAATTAGGCTACATGCCCATGGACATTTAAAAAAAACGGGCTGTAAAGACAGTACAGACACCAGGAAAAAATCGGCCATAAAAACACGATTTTATCCACGTTTTGTATTGAATTTAATGCACGTTTAGCCGCGCTGGCTTTCAGTCGCATTTCTCTGTCTCTATTCAAAATCAATGGTTCCCTATGGGAGCCCAATGATTTAAACAGAAGTCGCACCAGAAGTCAGATCAAGATGATCCAACATGCGGTGCAACTTGTGTGCTAATAATCTTGAAGGGGGAACCCAGCGAAAATGTAAAAAAAAAGAAAAATTTGCGTGAGGTTTCCCCCAAGACGATACCAGACCCTTCAGTCTGGTATGGATCTTAAGGGGAACCCCCACACCTAAAAAAAATGGTGTGGGGGTCCTCCAAGATCCATACCAGACCCTTATCCAAGCACGCAGCCTGGCAGGTCAGGAAGGGGGGTGAGCGAGCGCCCCCCCTTCCTGGACCATACCAAGCCACGTGCTCTTAACATGGGGGGTTTGTGCTTTGGGGCAGGGGGGCCCTGCGCCCCCCACCACAAAGCACCTTGTCCCCATGTTGATGAGGACAAGGCCCTCCTCCCAACAACCCTTGTCCGGTATTTGTCGGGGTCTGCGGGCGGGGGCTTAATGGGGACTTAACAAGGGGGCTTCCAGATCCCGGCCCCCCACCCTAGGTGAATGAGTATGGGGTACATGGTACCCATACCCATTCACCTTAAAAAAGTGTCAAAAATAAACACACTACACAGGTTTTTAAAGTATTTTATTAATGCAGCTATGGCTCATCTCCCTTCTCTGGTTATGTCTTCTCCCTCTGCTGGCCCTTCTCCTCTCTCTGCTGTCTTCTGCCCTTTTACTGGGTCTTCTGCTCTTTTGCTTTGAGACCACGCCCCTTGTGACTGACAGATGGTGATAAAGTCCAGAAAACACAGATGGTGGTCCTAATGTTGAATGATAAATGTGCACTGTACACAAAGATCCTCAAACTGTGCATCACACTACCCAAGGGTTCTAACTCACCAGATATCAGTATATTTCAAGCCTTGAGACAAACAAGGATATGCATTATTCAACCAAGAATTTTGAAGAGCTTCTCCTCTTCTGTCTTTGGGACATTGAAGATGTTCAAATTTAATCCTAGGTGGAGAGCCCTGCCACATAAAATTTCTAAAAATTGTATTGACAGTGCAAAATATTTTTAGAGGAAGTACTACAGGTGTAAAAATGTGGAACACATATACCGCGCTGTCCTTAAACAAAATAGCAGACTGCACAGCAGAAGATCAATTTGCAAAGTGTAACATAAAGGTGGAAAAGTGCAGAATGAGTAGTCTCTAAATTAACTGGGACTATAACTGTATGTGAAAAAATAAATGTGCTATTCAAGTAGACTTAAAGGGGTTGTAAAGACAAAAATATTTTCCTCTTAAATTAAAGTCTGACAGTAGCTGATAAAGTAAAAAGTAATGTTTTGCATTATAACTAGTTTGATACCTGTTGAAATCGAGCTGTTTTATTCACCTCCGTCACTCTTGAATCATTATTCTCACTGACTTCCTGGTTTGCGGTGCGCATTCATTCTTGCTACATCACGGCCTAATGGGAACTACAGTTCCCATTAGGCTTAGCCTTCATGCCTGTGAGGGATAAGAGAGCATCTTCACGCAGGGCTGTAGTCATAGGGAGGGGGTGAGCACATTCTTCTTTCCACCATGCAAAATGGCTCAGATGCTGGTGGAAAGCAAGAAGAGGAGAGACAGGAAATGGCATTTTCAAACCTGGATTACTGTATTTTGGAGGTCAAAAGGAAAAACAAGGTAAGCGATATTTAAATGCTCTAGCTTACAGCAATCAATTGATTTAATAAAAAATGAACCTTTAGTGTTCCTTTAATCCCAATACACAAATTATAATAGACCATTAGAATATATAAAGAAAAATGTCCTTGGTGTTGAAAAAGAAGAACAATCCTTAAAGAGTATTCCAACTCTCAAACAAACTGAGACTATGACTGTGTATATATATATATATATAAAAAATAATAAATGTGCTATTCAGGTAAACCAATATACAGAATAAAACAAACCGTTGAAAATAGTCCAAAAAGATTGAAGTGTCCTTAGTGTTGAGAAAAAAAAATAATTAAGAGTATTCCAACTCTCAAACATTCATTTGAAAAAAAATTGATAATAATCCAAAAATAAGGTGACAAACTGAGCCTTGACGTGAATACAAATACATATAGTGCCAAAGGAATTGATAAGAGATCCACCACCAAGAATTTTAAAGGCTTACCAGAGGGATTGAACTCAGGTAGGTATACACCTAGTAAATTAAAAGGAAATCAAAAGATGGCGCTCCCACACTGAATAAAATATAAACCTACGTAGAATGTAAGTGTTGCTGAATACAATAAATAGAGAGGATAAATATAAACAAATAAAGTGCTTTTGTGCAATGACAGGTGACTTCAAGTGAAATAGAGCAACGATATTTAAAATCAATTAGTGTTCAAATAATATGATAAAATGAAAATATAAGTCCATTATAAGTGTAGCAAAGGTGCTGTGGGTGCTGGCGAATCTCAGAAAGGAAAGAAGTTCCTCTGGATCCAAGGTGCAAGGTGCAGTATACAGGTGCTCTGTAACAATGACAGGTGGCACTGTGACTTCCGTGATAGGTGGCTCTTCGGTGTGAGTAACACCCGTAGGTGTTCTTACCTTCTTACCTTACTGATGTAAGGTTAAGCAGCATTTCAGAATATGGTGGAATGATAGGTCATTCAAGAGTCAATCAAGCTTGTGGTATAACAAACGAAAAGGAGGCTACCTCTGCAGACACGAACTCCAGGGAAATAGTATATTCAAAGCAATGGACCTCAGATGGTATTTTGGGTCGATGAGCCCAAGCAGATGATTAGTAAAAGTTTATGGATGAAAAAGAAGGAGGGCACATAGCGTGATTCCGTAAGGACCTGACAAATATTTATTAAAAAAACTGAGAAATTACACTCACATTTCGCAAGGTAGAATGCGCATGTATTAAAAAGGCAGTGGCAGTGGCATCAGCAGTGCTTCCTGATTCGTTTTGTCTTAGAAGACAGCATTTGGGGTGCTACAGGTGTATTATGTAAAAAGTACAAAAGTAGCGGCACAAAAACTATTTTTCTGAGCTTATCCTGCCTACAAGTGACAGCCATAGTTTGTTCCAAAAGGAGGGCACCTTAAGATAACAGATCTAAATCACAAGAATTACCATAAGGGTTATCCTAGACGCCATAATCCCAGAACCTCTTAGGGCTGAATAGAGACAATGTAGATCAGGGGTAGGCAACCTCGGCCCTCCAGCTGTTTTTAAACTAGCAGTAATGTTGGCTGGTGAAATGTCGGCTGGTGTGTGGGATCACAGAGATCACAAGGAGAAAGGTGCAGAGATCCGCCAGTGCTTTGCCACCCGTTCCATTAAGAGGGGGTGTCCTTGCAGATATCTTTTAGTAGATCAGTATGTATATGACATCGTGGGTAACATACAAGTATAAGCAAACAGGCGTTTTGCTGACCTTTAGGAGACGGAGAAGGAACGGAATTGCTTTGGCTGTATGGCCGGGATCCTCCGGAGTACAGACAGCTGTATAGATCTAGTCCAGGAATACTTTCTCACTCTACAAAGGCACGCCCGTGACGTCATCTCCGACGGAACTCCCTGAAGAACCAGAAGCCGGAAAGCCGGCGGAGAGGTGAGTACCGATCAAAAGATATTTGATCGATCAAAAAAATGAATGATTAATCAAGGAATTAATCGTTAATTTCCACAACCCTACTTTTTGGTATTGTACAGTATATACATATGTAAATTACAAAAGAAATAAAAAGTGTGTTTTTGAAGCCTGTATATTGTTGCCTAATCTATAATTTGGCTTTTGTAATAGTAGCTCTCATTATTGATTGTGTTGTTATTTCTGAAAAGATAAACTTTAATCTTGGATTAGGATCATAAACATGAGTGTGTGTGCTGTGGCGTGTGGAATGAACAATCAGCAGTAAACAATAAACCATCTACTGGCTTTTGTCTTAATGTTGTTATGAGTGACATTGAAAGCCTCTTTTGTTCATAATTATTTCTGAGATGACACATTCGTTATATTCATGTACTGAAAGTGCACTGAAAGCTCCCTGAGGAAGTTGCTGAGATTAATGGTATTTAACAGATTAATAATATTCAGTTGTTTATAAACGGAGCTGTTTCATAGGAACTCAAAACATATCAGTTACACAATAAAGGGTGTTTTCGAAAAAGCTGCCAGTAGCAGCTAATCAATTGCTTTGATTTTCTTAACTTTGCTTAAACAAGATAAATGAAATGTCTGTTTTTTTAGAGACCTGTTTGAGATATGGTGGACCAATGTGACTCCATGATCTTACCACTGACGTTCCTTAGGTTAATGCACAAACTTGTATACTAACTTGCAATGCACCAATCAGGCTCATCCATACAGCCCTAATGTTTCCAATTATCTAGTCATCTGCATGGAACGTGCACTTTTGGTTAAATAATTCACCATACTTCCACCCAGAACAACCAGTGGAACATATTTACTTAAGTGAAGTCAACAGAGACATCATCATTTGATCAGACAATGATAATTTGTCTATAGACCATATTGGTATTTAGGCCATCCATCATGTTAAAAAAATTAAGATTTAGGAGGAGTAAAACAATTCTAAAATTTTATAGGATAAATAGAGTATATTACTGTTTATATCTTTGGGTCTCCTGATCATTTTACCAATAATTGTTCTCTGAAAGTAAAAGCTGCTTATGCATTTTTATAGAGCTCACTTAACATCCACCTTGTGAGGCCTCGTACACACGACCGAGAAACTCGACGGGCGAAACACATCGTTTTCCTCGTCGAGTTCCTTGTTAGGCTTGTCGAGGAACTCGAAAAAGCTTGCTTGGCGTACACACAGTCAAGCCAAAATCTCCTCGTTCTCAAACGCGGTGACATACAACACATACAACGGCAGGGGAAGTTCGATTCCACTGGCTAAACTCTTGGGGCTGCTTTTGCTAATTTCATGTGTTTGCGTGTTAAATAAAAGTTTGGTAAGAGACGATTTGCACTTTTCAGTCTGTTACAGCTTTAAAAATGTGTTATCTCCATTACAAATGCTACTTTTACTCCCGTCTTATACTTTAATCTGAGCAAGCGCGGGTTTCTTAGCATACAGACGTCCGGGTTTCTCATTAAAAACCAGCCCGTCGAGAATCTCGACGAGCCAAATCAGACTCCCGTCGAGAAAATAGAGAACTTGCTCTCTTTTTGGCTCGTCGAGGTTCTCGACAGTTTCCTCGACAAAAATGTACACACGACCGGTTTCCTCGGCAAAAAAATATCTCCCAGCAAGTTTCTTGCTGGTTTTTGCCAGAGAAACTCGGCCGTGTGTACGAGGCCTAACAGGTTTCCTGTCAAGAGAACACATTTTTGCCCAATTTAAAACTAATAGGAGTGGCCGGCATCTCATTCCCACATTAATTACACTGATTTGAAAAAGTATTTATACTCCTTGAATATTTTTACATTTTATCATGTTAAAGCCAAAAACTTAAATATATTTTATTGGAATTTATGTGATAGACCAAAACAAAGTGGCACATAATTGTGAAGTGGAAGGAAAATGATAAATAGTTTTCATCTATTTTTACAACTAAATATGTGAAAAGTGTGGCTTGCATCAGGGCTCCATGAGATGTTCAAAGCTTGGGATATTTATTTAAAATGTAACCCTGCTTTAAACTTCTCTACAACTTTATCCTATAACTGTCTAGTGTGTTCATTGGCCTTCATGATGCTGTTTGTTCACTAAGGTTCTCTAAAAAATCTCTGAGGGCTTCACACAACAGCTGTCAAATCATTCTCTGCAGCTATTACCTTTTGTACCACCACCCCTTCCCTTTAGAATGTAAGCTCTACGAGCAGGGCCCTCCTGTACCTTCTGTATTGAATTGTACTGTATTTTGCTGTCCCCCCTCTACATTGTATAGCGCTGAGTAAACTGTTGGTGCTATATAAATTGAGTATAATAATAATAATAATAGTAATTACACATAGATAGACTCTATTTACTAATAAGGTGACTTCTGAAGGCAATTTCACTCGATTTTAGTTAGGGGTATCAGAGTAAAGGGGGCTAAATACAAATGCACGCCACACTTTTGAGATATTTATTTGTAAAAAACGTTTGAAAACCGTTTATAATTTTCTTTCCACTTCACAATTATGTGCCACTTTGTGTTGGTCTATCACATGAAATCTCCAAAAAAATATGTTTACGTTTTTTGGTTTTAATATGACAAAATGTGGAAAATTTTAAGGGGTATGAATACTTTTTCAAGGCACTGCACAGAAAAGCAAATTAACAAAATGGGACTTTTCAGGTGCCACTTGTACAATTATCAATGACTGACATTTAAAATGTATTTACTTCTAATTTTTAGCATACTCAAAAGTTATTATACATGATACAAATGTATTTAGAAAGCTGTGTTTCATACACATAACCAGAGTTCTAAAGCGGATGTCCACTGAAAAATAAATATTAAAAGTCAGCAGCTACAAATACTGCAGCTGCTGACTTTTAATATCGGCACACTTACCTGTCCTGGAGTCCAGCGCCATCTGCAGCAGAGGATGAGCGATCGCTCGTCACTCTGCTGCACCCCGCCATCCTCGTTGAGGGAACCAGGAAGTGAAGCGCTCCGGCTTCACTGCCCGGTTCCCTACGGCGCATGCGTGAGTTGTGCTGTGCCTGCTGATTGGCTCCCGCTGTGCTCTGGGAGCCGAGTGTTCCCAGAGCACAACAGGGGGGAGGACGGGAGGTGATGTCCTGCCCGCAGTCTGCCCGCAGACTGTGGCCGGAAGTGGGTGCAAATACCTGTCTTTAGACAGGTATCTGCACCCCCCTCCCCCTAAAAGGTGTCAAATGTGACACCGGAAGGGGGGAGGGTTCCGATCAGCGGGAGTTCCACTTTAGGGTGGAGCTCCGCTTTAACACCATAATAACATAACGTTTTTGACATAGTATACTGTTTTCATGTTGTACCACAGACACTCCCATGCAATATCTTGTAAGTATACACACTTTTGTTTCACAAATTGACACCTGCTTCTTCAGGGAACTGTGAAAAGCTGGTGTCTAGCTTACTAACAGGTACACCCTCTGGGAATGCTGCATAACCTGTATGTAGTCTCAACTACACACAGTATATAGCAATGTGTTTTAGGTGTGAGACGAGAAAATCCCAACCCACGCCCAGAACAAAAAAGAGTCAGGCTGAGCAGCACTCAGCTATTCATAGGCAACTTTGTATACTATTATTGAACATAAGGCTTGCTCTGATTGGCTAAGATGGAAATTGCGATGTCACCAGCTCTCCCTTACTTCAGAGAAAACTTTGTATTTATTGATAGTTATTGATAGAATACAAAACTGCCTATGAGTGGCTGATCACCACTCAGCCTGACTATATTTTGTTCCGGGTGTGAGACCTGAAGGTCTTGTCTCACACCTAGAACACAAGGTCATATACTGTATGTAGCTAGAGTATATGCACAGTTTATACAGCACACCCAGTGGACGCATCTGTTAGTGTAGGAAATTGTTTGTTTGGGACAGCTTGGCCCAAACAAACTATTAAAAGGTACAGTATCAACTTTAACAGTGAACCCAAAATGCCAACATATTTTAAGGTTAATTAATAGTATAAATTGTGTTCTATGGGTCATTTATACGCAGATACAGTAACATACAATTTACACAAAGGGCATAATTTATTTCACTAACATAAGGTTTATGCATGCAAGTGTATCCCAATGGCATAAGGGACTAAAGACCCAACACCCTCTCTATGGGACAGGGTACAGTGAGCAAAAGAACACAAAATTGTATTTACATTTTCAAGCGTATAAACAGTTTGTACATATGTTTGAGGTATTTTGTAAAACCTTTTTTTAACAAATAAAAATGTAATAATGGGGACACTCATGACAGTTTGCAAAAGAAAACAAAGTTTTCCCTGCTGTTTTGTCTCAACGGCGGATCCAGGGGGGGGGGCAACAGGGCAATTGCCCCCCCCCCCCGAGACAATCATGTCACATTAGCTTTTTTTTTATCATTTTTTTTTAAAACTGCTTTGCGGTGCCTGCAGCTGCCGCTGCCGAGTCTCTCACTTTCTCTCTCTCATCACCAGGGCCGGACTGGCCCAGCCCGGTAGGCTGCCTGTCCTGAGGCTGCTTTGAGCTGTAGCTGATTGCAGCGCTCCCCCTCTCTCCTGCGTGTATGACACTGGGCATCCCTCGCTGTGTGTGAGGGCTGGATCTGTGTTCGGCTGTGCTGCCTGTGCTAGACCTGCTTGTGTGATAGTAGATGGAGATGGAACACTGATTGAAAAGTGTTTTGTCTATCACACAAGCCCGTCTAGGGGGGGGGCCTTGCTAGAGCACACTGCCCTGCCGAACACAGACCTACAGCTCCTGTTTGTTCCATGACACATGTCAGGAGAGGAGATACCTGCTGTGTGTGATCGAGGCAATGCCATGGTGAGTGCCAAAAGTGGGGCTGCATTTATATACAAAAGTGGGACTGCATTAATATACAAAAGTGGGGCTGCATTTATATACAAAAGTGGGACTGCAATTATATACAAAAGTGGGGCTGCATTTATATACAAAAGTGGGACTGCATTCATATACAAAAGTGGGGCTGCATTCATATACAAAAGTGGGGCTGCATTTATATATACAGCAGGGCTGCATTCATATACAAAAGTTGGACTGCATTAATATACAAGAGTGGGACTGAATTTATATACAAAAGTGGGACTGAATTTATATACAAAAGTGGGACTGCATTTATATACAAAAGTGGGGCTGCATTCATATACAAAAGTGGGACTGCATTCATATACAAAAGTGGGACTGCATTCATATACAAAAGTGGGACTGTATTTATATATACAGTGGGGCTGCATTTATATACAAAACTGGGACTGAATTTATATACAAAAGTGGGACTGAATTTATATACAAAAGTGGGACTGCATTTATATACAAAAGTGGGGCTGCATTAATATACAAAAGTGGGGCTGCATTCATATACAAAAGTGGGGCTGCATTCATATACAAACGTGGGGCTGCATTCATATACAAAAGTGGGACTGCATTTATATACAAAAGTGGGACTGAATTTATTTACAAAAGTGGGACTGAATTTATATACAAAAGTGGGACTGCATTTATATACAAAAGTGGGACTGCATTTATATACAAAATTGGGGCTGCATTCATATACAAAAGTGGGACTGAATTTATATACTAAAGTGGGGCTGCATTTATATACAAAAGTGGGACTGAATTTATATATACAGTGGGACTTAATTTATATACAAAAGTGGGACTGCATTTATATACAAAAGTGGGACTGAATTTATATACAAAAGTGGGACTGAATTTATATACAAAAGTGGGACTGCATTTATATACAAAAGTGGGGCTGCATTCATATACAAAAGTGGGACTGCATGTATATACAAAAGTGGGACTGCATTTATATACAAAAGTGGGGCTGCATTTATATACACAAGTGGGACTGCATTAATATACAAAAGTGGGACTGCATTCATATACAAAAGTGGGACTGCATTTATATATACAGTGGGGCTGCATTTATATACAAAACTGGGACTGAATTTATATACAAAAGTGGGACTGAATTTATATACAAAAGTGGGACTGCATTTATATACAAAAGTGGGGCTGCATTAATATACAAAAGTGGGGCTGCATTAATATACAAAAGTGGGGCTGCATTCATATACAAAAGTGGGGCTGCATTCATATACAAACGTGGGGCTGCATTCATATACAAAAGTGGGACTGCATTTATATACAAAAGTGGGACTGAATTTATTTACAAAAGTGGGACTGAATTTATATACAAAAGTGGGACTGCATTTATATACAAAAGTGGGACTGCATTTATATACAAAATTGGGGCTGCATTCATATACAAAAGTGGGACTGAATTTATATACTAAAGTGGGGCTGCATTTATATACAAAAGTGGGACTGAATTTATATATACAGTGGGACTGAATTTATATACAAAAGTGGGACTGCATTTATATACAAAAGTGGGGCTGCATTAATATACAAAAGTGGGGCTGCATTAATATACAAAAGTGGGGCTGCATTCATATACAAAAGTGGGGCTGCATTCATATACAAACGTGGGGCTGCATTCATATACAAAAGTGGGACTGCATTTATATACAAAAGTGGGACTGAATTTATTTACAAAAGTGGGACTGAATTTATTTACAAAAGTGGGACTGAATTTATATACAAAAGTGGGACTGAATTTATATACTAAAGTGGGGCTGCATTTATATACAAAAGTGGGACTGAATTTATATATACAGTGGGACTTAATTTATATACAAAAGTGGGACTGCATTTATATACAAAAGTGGGACTGAATTTATATATACAGTGGGACTGAATTTATATACAAAAGTGGGACTGCATTTATATACAAAAGTGGGGCTGCATTCATATACAAAAGTGGGACTGCATTTATATACAAAAGTGGGACTGCATTTATATACAAAAGTGGGGCTGCATTTATATACACAAGTGGGACTGCATTAATATACAAAAGTGGGGCTGCGTTCATATATACAGTGGGGCTGCATTCATATGTACAGTGAGGCTGCAATGATGGGCACTGATGAGGCTGTATTGATCTCTTGTACCATGTCTTCAGTCTCTGACCATCTCTTGTACCATGTCTCCAGTCTCTGACCATCTCTTGTACCATGTCTTCAGTCTCTGACCATCTCTTGTACCATGTCTCCAGTCTCTGACCATCCCTTGTACCATGACCATCCCTTGTACCACGTCTGCAGTCTCTGACCATCCCTTGTACCATGTCTGCAGTCTCTGACCATCTCTTGTACCATGTCTGCAGTCTCTGACCATCCCTTGTACCATGTCTGCAGTCTCTGACCATCTCTTGTACCATGTCTGCAGTCTCTGACCATCTCTTGTACCATGTCTGCAGTCTCTGACCATCTCTTGTACCATGTCTGCAGTCTCTGACCATCTCTTGTACCATGTCTACAGTCTCTGACCATCTCTTGTACCATGTCTGCAGTCTCTGACCATCCCTTGTACCACGTCTGCAGTCTCTGACCATCTCCTGTATCATGTCTGCATTCTCTGACCATCTCATGTACCACGTCTGCAGTCTCTGACCATCTCTTGTACCATGGCATTTATATTTAAATATTTTTTACTAGTAATGGCGGCGATCATTGATTTTTTAGCGGTACTGCAACATTGCAGCAGACACACCGGACACCTAATTGAGTTCTGTAAGCAACACCTTATTTTCTGGCAGTGTCCCTCCAGAGACTAGACTCTGGATCCACCCTTGCGACAATAAGGTCTATTTTTAGTGTGATGGCTGTAAGAAGTGGCCTTCAGAGAGCAAAAAAGCTTGCCACCTGTTGACGGCAAGTGTTAAATATTATGTATTTACTGTATATGTAATAATCTATGATTACCTGGTTACAATAAGCAAAAAACAGCAATATTTGTATCTACAATTTATACAATTCTAATAATCTAAAAAATTAGTTGTTACACTGTCTGCCATTGTGGAGTCTTCTTGGCTCACATTCATTAACAAACTAGAATCCTGGTCATGTGAAGCTTCACCCTCCTGTTAAAGAGGAACTAACCCCACCAATTTAACTGTTTCCCAAAACAGTTACATCTAAGACATGCTGTGACTGTCAGGCCCTCAAATGGCTGGTGTTATAACTGATCACACGTGCAGCACCCTGAAAACTGCAAATAAACCTATGTTGACGCAACATTTTACTGTCTCTCTGTATGGAATTAAAGCAAGGCCCCCTCCCAGGGCATAGTTTAATCCCATATGGGGTTCCTGGGGGTAGTGGACAATACACTACACCTTCTTGTTGGCACTTAGCAATGATTCCATTATTTACTCAAGTTTATTATGGTGTTATGTATTTTGTATTTACCTTTATGACTCTCTGTACTATGTTACAATGTACAACAGATATTGTTTATTTCCTTGTTCTCTTTTGAAAAACTTCAATAAAAATATTAAACAATAAAAATAAAAAAATTATGCAAATAAGGTGTGTTTTCACACTGATGCGAACTAGATGTGGGTTTCCATCCAATTCACATGACAGAAGAGTGGACTGGCTCACACAGCTCCAGAGCGGCCACGGTCCGCAATGGAAAATAATTCTGTGTGTCTTTGGCTCAGTTTGAGGTGCGAATTCAGCCAAAAATTCGGACCTGATTCGCAGCTTACAGGTGTACAGAGACACACCGGACCCCCTGCTTGGACCCGCGGCCGCATTAGTGTGAACCCAGCCTTAAACAGAGGTAAGATGGATGGCAGCTTTCTTGACTGTAAAGGATAAGAGGATTTAGTTCCACTTTATGTCCCTCCCGAACTGTTGTAGCTGTTACAGAAGCTTCAACTTTAGTTTTCTTGTGCCCACAGCAGAAAATAAACAATTCATGTATCATGTCATTTAAATGGTAAGTTCACCTTTTTTACGAAGAAATTAAAACAGGGAGCTAACTTCAAATATCCTGGCCATGCTTTCACTGCCTATAAAATGATCTGTGAATGGAGGAGGGTCTGAGTCAAAGGATTCTCTCTAACATCCAGGAGTCATTTACAGATCCTGTCGCTGTCAGAATATTATTTCCCAGGGGGAAATTCCTCCATCCATCTTTGTATGTGTGGATGGCGGAATCTCTATGGCCAGCATTGTATCTTTTCATAAAAGATATTTTCTTTTGTTCATTGAATTAAAAGATTCTCATATTAAAAAAAAAAAAAAAAAACAGAATGGGGAGTTATTTTCTCGTCTATATTTATAAATCCTCTTCAGTATTAATTTACTAAATCCATCAAACTATACCGTGTAACCCTCTAATGTTTGATGTTCAAAGCCAAAGTGTTTTTTACATTCATCTACAATTCAAAGTGAATCAACACAAAATGTTTGATATTAACTTTGGCAGACACACTTGAGTGTTTTTCTTTCTTGAGTTTATCAACGTAATGATTGACCTTATCAGGTGTTATTTGTCATGGTAATGAGTCAGAGTTTGCTTCCCAGCCTCTGTGGAGACTTTCCTTTTTATTCTGTATGTAACACAAGCACCATTTGGAATTACTTACAGGCTGCAGCCATACTAAATAACTTGCCAAAGGGAAGAAATGAAGAACACATCTCATAAAGTAGCCATAGACATGAGATGACAATTCCAATATTTATGGGTATCATATGAGCCAAAGGCTTTGCACACATTTTTAAATGGCAGTCTTACTTTACCTTAACTGGTACAACTACCCTACACATTATATGAAAGCCGTTAAGTGTCAAATTCATTATAGGTGAATCCAGGGTCTGATAGTAATGAATAGATATGTAAGCTTGCTATAGCTTAAAGTAATCGTGCGGGTTAAATTTGCTTTGTAAGATGTTCCCAGGTCTAACTTGCTCACTTTTTCCTTTTATTAAATAGGACCTGGACTGGAAGCTGTTCCCAACAAGACAAACACAGAGGAAATAACTTGTCACCAGTATTGCCTGTAGGCTCCCTAATATGTCCCTATTACAGACTGACTGATTACTTTAAGTAAATTAATTGGCTCAACTGAGTGTGCCCAGGATGACTGGCTCGCATCCTAAGCACTTTGAATCCCCAGGGAGAAAAACACTACAGAAGTGCAAATAAAAAAATAAAAATAAATTAATGGCATGTCTACTAGGGGTTAATTTGCTAAGCCAAGGGTCTATGCTCACTAGACAATGGTAAATTTTAATTTTGTATCTGCTTTTTTTTGTTTGCTGTGTGTCTTTCCCAAGGATATAACAGTATGATGGATACGTAATAAATATCCTTTGTTTAATTTAACACAGATTTTCTATTATTTTCTTTTCTACCTCATGTAATCCTTATCAAATGTGAGTGTAATTTAATATACATGAGTCTTAACTTATATGGCTGTAATTCAATAGTTTCAACCGCGATGAAGCCAAATTTTCTGAGGCAAACATGAAATATTATTTTCTTTCACAATAAGGAGTGCTTATCTTAAAGTATTCTGTAGTTTTACTTTTGCACCCAATTTGGGATAACACCGTCTTTATTTTTGTTTCCGTTCACATAGCATAACTTTTCAAAATTGCTGCTAAAGTTTAGCTAAAAATCCCTACAACCTTTGTAACTTACCTGTAATAAAAATACAGTTCATCCGGAAAGTATTCACTGCGCTTCACTTTTTCCACATTTTATGTTACAACCTTATTCCAAAATTGATTAAATTCATTATTTTACTCAAAACTCTACAAACAATACCCAATAATGACAACGTGAAAGAAGTTTGTTTGAAATCTTTTAAAATGTATTAAAAAAAAAAAAAAACATTACTTAAGTATTCCCAGCCTTTGCCATGACACACAAAACTGATCTCGGGTGCATCCTGTTTCCACTGATCAACCTTGAGATGTTTCTACAACTTGATTGGAGTCCACCTGTGGTAAATTCAGTTGATTGGACATTATTTGGAAAGGCACACACCTGTCTATATAAGATCCCCACAGTTAACAGTGCATGTTAGAGCACAAACCAAGCCATGAAGTCCAAGGAATTGTCTGTAGACCTCCAAGACAGGATTGTATCGAGGCACAGATCTGGGGAAGGGTACAGAAAAATGGCTGGAGTATTGAAGTCCTAATGAGCACAGTGGCCTCCATCATCCATAAAAGGAAGAGTTTGGAACTACCAGGACTCTTCCTAGAGCGGGCCGTCCAGTCATACTGAGAGATAGGGGGAGAAGGACCTTAGTCAGGGAGGTGACCAAGAACTCTATGGTCACTCTGACAGATCTCCAGTGTTTCTCTGTGAAGAGAGGAGAACCTTCCAGAAGAACAACCAAGCACTCCACCAATCAGGCCTGTATAGTAGAGTGGCCAGTCGGAAGCCACTCCTCAGTAAAAGGCACATGACATCCCGCCTGGAGTTTACCAGCAGACACCGGAAGGACTCTCAGAGATGATAAACAAAATTCTCTGGTCTGATGAAACAAAGATTGAACTCTTTGGCCTAAATGGCGAGCGTTGTCTGGAGGAAACCAGGCACCGCTCATCACCTGCCCAATACCATCCCTACAGTGAAGCATGGTGGTGAAAGGATCATGCTGTGGGGAATTTATTCAGCGGCAGGAACTGGGAGACTAGTCAGAATCGAGGGAAAGATGAACGCAGCAAAGTACAGAGATATCCCTGATGAAAACCTGCTTCAGAGCACTCTGGATTATAGACTGGGGCGAAGGTTTATCTTCCAACAGGATAATGACCCTAAGCACACAGCCAAGATAACAAAGGAGTGGCTACCGGGACAACTCTGTGAATGTCATTGAGTGGCCCAGCCAGATCCCAGACCTGAACCCAATTGAACATCTCTGGAACTTTTTGAAAATGGCTGTGCACTGACGCTCCCCACCTAATCTGATGGAGCTTGAGAGATCCTGCAAAGAAGAATGGGAGAAACTGCCCAAAAATAGATGTGCAAAGCTTGTAGCATAATACTCAAAAAGACTTGAGGCTGTAATTGGTGCCAAAGGTACTTCAACAAAGTATGAAGCAAAGGCTGTGAATACTTATATACATGTGATTTTATTTTATTTGTATTTTTAATACATTTGCAGAGATTTCAAACAAACTTCTTTCATGTTGTCATTATAGGGTATTATTTGTAGAATTTTGAAGAAAATAATGAATTTTATCGATTTTGTAATAAGGCTGTAACATAACAAAGTGTGGAAAAAGTGAAACATTGTGAACTTTCCAGATGCACTAATTACACGGCTTATAATATGATTTGTAAATGGGGGAGAGTCTGACCTGTCACAGGATTCTCTCTGCCAATGGTGTTACAAGTAGTATAAAAAGTGAAAAACATTTTTCAATAGAGAAGGCGAAGGAGGGAGCATGTCCCTATTAGATCATCTGTATTGCTGTTTTGCCTGAAGACCCAAAGCTTTGAACCATTGTAATGCCAGAAGTTCAGGAACAGGCCCCCCTGCAGCAAAGTGATTGTAAAGGAAACATTTTTATTTAAAAAAATAACAAACATTTTATACTTACCTGTTCTGTGCAGTGATTTTGTACAGAGCAGCCCTGATCCTCCTCTTCTTGGGTCCCCTATCGGCGCTCTGGCATCCTCCGCCTTGCCGAGTGCCCCCATAGCAAGACGCTTGCTGTGGGGACACTTGTGTGTGCTCACTCCTAAGCCAACTCTCTGCATCTATATGAAACAGAGAGTGCAGCTCCGCCCCACCCCTGCTTCCACCTTACTGGCTGAGATTGACAGCTAGGGAAGCCAATGGCTCCTGCTGCTGCATCTCTGATGCTCTGATGCTGTGTTCAAATAACTCTGCTGACTTCTCCATGGCTAATGTTGGGGCTATGGCAGGTAAAGCTGTGGACAAGGAGGCAGGTTTTGCCACTCTGGCAGCTGCAGGGGACTGCGCACTAGTCTCTGCTTGGTTTTATTGAGGATTAGGAAGGATTAGTGAGCCAGTTCACAACCTCCTTTACATGCTGTGGCTGGATAGCATGGGCAACATCACTAAACAGAGGAAATTATGCCCTGCCTGAGGACTGACCATGTCCACCTTTGCCTGTGGACACAGACATGAGGGGGTGTTTATTAACAAAATGTAATAAAGATATGTAAATGTGTACGTAGATGCACTTTAATCAATGCAAAGTGGTGTTTGGTGCACTTTAATTTGAGTATTGCACACAACTATAAGATGTTAAACTTGCAGTAACACAATGAAATATACAGCGTTAAACTTGAAGTACCGCAATGAAATATACTACATTAAACTTGCAGTAATGCACAGAACTATACAGCGTTAAACTTGCGGTAACGCACAGAACTATATGGCGTTAAACTTGCAGTAATGCACAGAACTGTATGTCGTTAAACTCTCGGCTCCTCCTCGCAAAAGCTTTCTACCTTCATGCGAGCGAGCGAGCATGGTGGAAAGCTTTTCCGAGCGTGCTTCCGTGATACAGCCATAGCCACCAACTGTATCACTCGGCCCTGCCCCTGTCATCGGCTGTGATTGACAGCAGCGCCAGCCAATGGCTGCGCTGCTATCAATCCGCCCAGCCTAGCCAACGGCCAGGCTGGGAACCGAACAGGATGACAAGCACGCACCCGGGACTTTCGAGGGGTGAGGTAAGTAAAACGGGGGCTGGGGGGGGGGTGGTGCTTTCAGATGTTTTTTTACCTAGGATGCATTAAGGTAAAAAAACTTTTACCTTTACAACCCCTTTAAACTTGCAATAACTCCATAAAATATACAGCATTAAACTTGCTGTAACGCAATGAAATATACGGCATTAAACTTGCAGTAAAGCACAGAACTATACAGCGTTAAACTTGCATTAACGCACAGAACTATATGGCTTTAAACTTGAAGTAACACACAGAAATATATGGCATTAAACTTGCAATAATGCAATGAAATATACAACATTAAACTTGCAGTAACACAATTAAATATACAGCATTAAACTTGCAGTAATGCAATGAAATATACGGCATTAAACTTGCAGTAACGCACAGAACTATACGGCATTAAACTTTCAGTAATGCAATGAAATATACAGAGTTACATTTTTAGTAACGCGCAGAACTATATCGTGTTAAATTTCCAGAAACGCACAGAACTATATGTCGTTAAACTTGCAGTAATTCAATTAAATAAACTGTGTTAAACAGTCACTACACTCACACAGACTAAACTATCTCTACATTCACACTAATGTGAAGATGAATGGTCGCACTAAACTCACAATGACTTAACTATCCCTACATTGACACTAATATAAAGAGGAATGGTTGCACTACACTCACAGTGACTGAGCTATCCCAAAATTCACACTAATGTAAAGATGAATGGTCGCACTACACTCACACTGAACAATCCCTAGATGCACACTAAATGGATATTCTACACTAAAAATAGAATCAGAATATATGCCTATAGCACACTTAGGGCCAGATTATTGTAGAATCTGCGGCGGCGTAGCGTAAGCCATTTACACTACGCCGCCGCAACTTACTGGAGCAAGTGCCGTATTCTCCAAGCACTTGCTACGTAATTTGCGTCGGCGTAGTGTAATTGGCCCGACGTAAGGCCGCGTAATTCAAAGGGGGCGGCTTGTATTTAAATTAAGCGCGCCCCCGCGCCGATCGAACTGCGCATGCGCCGGGCGGAAAAATAGCCCAGTGCGCATGCTCCAGTTCACGACGGAAAACGTCAATGACGCCGACGTGAGCGTCATTGACGTAAAGTCGTATTCGCGGACGACTTAATAAAACAACGGAAAAAGCCGGCGCTGACCCGACGCCATACTTAACATGGCATACGACGGACCTACGTAAACTTGCCCCTCATATTAGCAGGGGCAAGTTTACTCTTATGTAAACATCGTAAATTCTCTGCGTTGTCCGCGCGTACGTTCGGGAATCGGCTTAAATAGCTAATTTGCATGGACGACGGGGAAAACAACGAGGCGACACCTATCAGCGAGAAAAAAAAATGCATTTAAGATCTGACAGCGTAAGAGCCTTACGCTTGTCAGATCTAAGGGATATCTATGCGTAACTGATTCTAAGAATCAGTCGCATAGATAGGCCGGGCCAGATTAGGATTTACGACGGCGCAAATGGCTTTGCGCCGTCGTAACGCCTTTGAGAATATGGCCCTTACTGTCTAATAGCACTGAACAGAGACCTGTTCTATCTCTCTCCATGCCGCTATCACACTACAAATTGCCGCTATGAAAAGAATACATGTTTTGTAGTGTGGAGCAGGATTAAGAGCAATGAGCCATGATTGGATACAGTCATCATAACAGTGTCCAATCATGGCTCTGACAGTGCTATGTGCCCTGATTGGCCGAAGCTTTCATTGCTTCAGCCACTCGGCAGAACGAACAAATGGTTGAACGACCTTAACGACCGAACAGACAATGTTCAATCCGAGAATGAGTTAGCCCATTCTTATCTATAATATTACACTAGATCAAGTTGTCATGTAAATGAATCCTTAGGTCAATGATAATTTTTCCAGTTTACAGTAAAACCACTGGCCTTCATTTTGCCATATTGATTATAATGGTCTAAACCTGTGCTATGCGTACGTTGATTCTACAATATGAAATTCTCTGTAGCAATTTAATGTTTTTTGTATGAATGAAGATAGTTATTATCTTTCTGAATTGAGCTCCAAATTCAACAGCTATTTTCTTTCTTGACATGTATATATGAATCCTTAGGTCAATGATAATTTTTCCAGTTTACAGTAAAACCACTGGCCTTCATTTTGTCATATTGATTATAATTGTCTAACCCTGTACTATGCATACGTTGATTCTACAATATGAAATTCTCTGTAGCATTTTAATGTTTTTCTTATGAATGAAGATAGTTATTATCTTTCTGAATTGAGCTCCAAATTCAACAGCTCTTTACTTTCTTGACATGAGTAACTGAAACAGCTTTCTCAAGGGACAGCAATGCACTATATTTCTTCCTCAATAAATAAATAATTAATGAACACAGTATTAGTTTGTAAGGAATTTTATGTTTTCTAGTAATGATCATTGCAAATAAGTTCACATTCTATACTAAAATGTAGTGTTCAAATGAAAATACCAATGCATATTTTATTAGATCTCTAAATGTTTTAAAGAAAAAACATCAATAACAGCTAAATAATTCTAAGATAGCTGTATTATAGCTTTCCTGTTAACTTTCACAAAAAGCGTAAGCCCCTTAGATTACACTTGTTTTACAGTTATTGTGGTGGGACAGCTCTGCACTAACAAGGAAGTACTGTACTTAACTTTTAGAACAGAACCTAATTTGAAAGTATTAGGTGCCATTTTAAAAATGTCCTTATTAGTCTAATGACATCACAAGGCTGAAGAGAATGACACTCCATAACTTCCAGTGATAATAAAGCTGATCTCTGGGACACCTTCAACAACTAACACAATACCAAGACAGGATTTGGTGTCCACAGACGCTATTTTATAAGTAGAAAAGCCAAATAGTCTCCCCCTGCTCACTGCAGTGCTAGGCAGCACACATTGAGCTAGATTCAGGTACAGCGCCGTATATTTTGGCCTGGCGTAGTGCATCTCATATGCACTACGCCGACGTAAAATAGGGAGCCCATAGCCGTATTCTCAAAGATCCCGCGCTATACGTTGCGCCGGTGTAGTGTAAATAGGCCGGCGTAAGCCCGCCTAATTTAAAATAGACCGGTAGGGGACGTGCTTCATTTAAATTAGCCGTGACCCCATGTAAATGAATGGCCATTCGTACGGCGCATGCGCGCACATGCTCAGAATCACGTTGCATATACTCCCTAAGAAACGTCGGCGCAATGCTTTCGATGTGAACGTAACCTACGCACAGCCCCATCCACGTACCACTTATGTAAACAACGTAAAATTTGACGGCTGTTCCGACGTCCATACCTTAACATTGGCTGCGCCTCATATATCAGAGGTAACGTTACGCCGGACGTAAGCCTTAAGTAAATGGCATAGCGGGCGCAAGTACGTCCATGAATTGGCGTATATAGCTCATTTACATATTCTACGCGTAAATCTACGGAAGCGCCCCTAGCGGCCAGCGTAGATACAACGACGTACTAACACTTACGTCGGTCGGAGGAAGCTGAAATTCAGGAGTATCTAGCACCCTGAATAACGCGCATAGATACGACGGCGCATCTTCTAACTTACGCAGCGTATCAATAGATTCGCCGACGTAAAGTCTTTGTGAATCTAGCTCATTCTCTATCTCTTAACCGCTGTTTTCACTGCTGTACAATACAGTCTACTTTTTCTTTCCATTGTACTGTTATCTACCTCAGCTTCCTATAATGCCAGGAAGCACCCATTGTCTCCTTCTTAACCCTGTTGTCTCCCTCAGCTCACTGTAGTGCCAAACACCCTCACTACTCTGCCCTTATCCACTGATGCCTTCCTTTGTTCAGTAAAATGCCAGGCACCACCCCTACTCTTCAGCTTAACTCATTTTCTCCCTGAGCTTTCTGCTGCACACAATGGTCCCCCATATCCTCTAATTGCCCTCTGTTGTCTTCTTCCGTTCTATGCAGTGTCAGGTAGTACCCCTGATCATGGGCGTCCGCTGAAATTTTTTCAGGGGGGGGGGGCGCTTTGGCAGCAGTGATACACAGTCGCATTTAACCATTTCTTCGACTTCTAGCAGGGGGTTAAAAACGCGCCCCCCCCCCCCCCCACGGTAAAATGTAAAAACACCCTACTGTGCCCCCTGTATTTTTCAATATCTCTTTGTCACTACTGTGTACCCCTCTCCACAACTGCACCTCTGGACTCCTTTACATTACACAGCACCCCACAGCTCTGGACCCCTTTACATTACACAACCCCCTTTACCTCTGGACTCCTTTACATTACACAACCCCCTGCACCTCTGGACTCCTTTACATTACACAACCCCCTTGCACCTCTGGCCTCCTTAACATTACACAACCCCCTGCACCTCTGGACACCTTTACATTACACAGCATCCTGAAGCCTTTGGGTTCACACTGGTGTCCTGGAGTTTGTCACAGTGTATATGCAGTTTTTCTGCATTTAATCCCCACTTCTATTAGCTTGTGTAAATTTATTGTGTTTTCTGAAATCACACCAAAGATTCAGTATAGAGAACATTTGGTGCGCTTTCAGAAAATGTTGAAAAATGTGTAATCTAATAGAAGTCTGTGGGACTGTAGTGAAAATGGAGATAAATGCAGGAAATCTGTGTATACATCGGCACTGCAACTGAACCACAGTACATCAGTGTAAACCCACTTGAGTCCTAGTTCACATATATGCGATGCAGGAATCGTCGCGATTCCAGTGCGATTCCTGCATTGCATGTTGCTTGTCGGCCATTCACGCTGCCCTTTGCAAACTGTTATGGTGTCAATGTAAAATTAACGACACCCCCATATCGGTTTGCAGATTGCAGTGAGAACTGTGAAATGGTGCAGGAATTGGATTGCATAGGTGTAAAAACCCATCCACTCCAAAAAAAGGGTCCTGCACAGTTTTGGTGCAAATGCCATTTCAGCCATACAGTTTGTATGGCTGAATTTGCATCACACAGACATCCCATGTGATTTGTACAGCAATGCGGTGCAAATCACATGCAATGTCTATGATCACACAAGTGAAAAGCCTGGCTAAAGGAACATGATGGGGCCAACTATCAGCATAGGGTTAATGAAAGACTGCTGGAGGACAACAGAGGAAACAGGGGGAGTGAAAGATTTGGGAGAGAGAGGGCAAAGTACACATTGACAATGATGATAACTCACTTGATGTTCCCAGGATGCTCACAGTCTCACAATAGTAGTTTAGTCAGCGGCTCTTTAGCTATAAGCTACTTGTTTAAATATTCCCGCCCACACACTCCTTTCAGAGCAGCACACATGCTGCACAGAGCATGGACGACGGTACACAGGAACAGAGGGAGGGAGGGGGCAGAGCTGATGCAGCCTCTTCCATTTCTATGGAAGGGGGGTGGTTGTACCCACTGGGATGTTACAATTTAACAGAGTGAGACACACAGCATTGTGACAATGGGTCAATCCACCTGAGCTCTCCTTGCACTGTCAGCATGTCTCATTGCTGCTGCACTACCAAGCCCATCCTGCTCTCACTGTTTCAAGTGAGAGCCAAGTCAAGTGTCTTCTCTTACAATCAAGCATTTAAAAAAATATCTCCAGTATGCCATGATGTAAATCCAACATCAAGGATGTCTTTCAGCCATGTACCTCCTACACCAAGCACTAGTGATGCCAATGACCCACCATCAGCTAATGCTGCCCGATGCTACTCTGCTAATCCTGCAAATCCTGCAAAATAAGTCTTCTCTGAACAACTTTTACCTGTTCACATCTGGTATGACTTGATCATCTCGAATTTCAACACTCTAATAGAGAAAAGCAACCCAGTACTTAGTCAGCACTTCTGAATATGAACACACTGCACTATACTTGTTGTTTTTGCTTTATATATGATCTAGAGTTGTGGAATGGCATATGTTTTGGCTGCAACATTTTAATGGTTCATTTTTTTGTCTGATGTCAAGGTACCATTGATTACGTAGACCTCCAGAGTACCTTAAGTGGTTGTAAAGTAAGAAACATATCTGACAGCCCCTCTGTTCTATCAATCTATTCTACACTGTGTAAATGTTTTATAAAACGATGCCTGTAAATACCTTATCTCTTATCTTTTATGGCCTGTCACATGAACTCTGGCCACTCTCCCCCTCCGATCTAAGGGCTACAACAGGAGGGGCCGAGATCCCCCTCTGATGTCAGTTGGGGAGGTCACATAACTGCTATGCTGGCTGCTCAGCCCCTCCCGCTGTAGCCCTTAGATGGGGGAGGAGAGTGGCCGGAGGTCACGTGACCGGCCATAAAAATATGAGATACAGTATTTACAATCATTGTTTTATTAAAACATTTACTCAGTGTAGGATAGATTGATAGAACAGAGGGACTGACAGTAATATTTATTTACCTTTACTGCCAGCTACTAATATCAGCAGGAGCGGGGCAGAGATGGCTCATACACACACACAGGAGCTGACAGGCAGGGGGAGGGGGAGAGAGGAGCGCAGCAAGATGACAGAGTTATATAAACTGACCACGGTAATCATAGATGATCAGCCATGATAACTGTGGCCAGCACTCCCAGGGGGACACAGGAACAGGCAGGATCAACCTGTTTTTTTTTTTTAAAGCTTAGAGAGGGACATATTAGATAGCACAAGTAAATGTGCTGTTTAATCTGCTATAAAGGAACAGGATCTCTCTTTTTATTTATTTCTTTAGGGTTACAACCACTGTAATATGCATATGGAATTTCCTGCTGACATTTACCAATTTGTGTTAGAGGATCAATCAGAAAAAGTACATATTTCCCCTTTTCGTAAAGGGTAATAGAAAAAGCTTTCACCATGTGACCAAGCTTGCATCGCATTTCTGCATTTAACTGTCATCAAAACTGGAAAAATGTTTGATGCTTTTAAATCTGTGTAAATCATTTAGACACGTTAAGCTCTTGGTTGGTTATTCATTTCATTGGCCGTAATGATACTGTAAATGTTATTGCCCATTGAAATTAATTAATGCTCAAACACTAAACACACTTAGAGTTAACACATTTACACACGTTTACATGTTCCAAAGCTACTGAAATAAGAATGAGAATGAGAGGAATAAGAATGTTGCGCTCACCGTCTTTGTGTCAATATTACTGTAAAGTAATAGGTGAAAAAAAACAGAAATGTGCTTAACATCCAAATATTTTGAAATCGCATAAATACAAATACAACATTAATAATTAAAAGTCTCTGTGTCTCTCCTTGTTCTTATTCATCATCAATTCACCACATGATAATATTCCACGTGTTTCCAGGTTAAACAGTTCATTTATCACAATTTGCCACCATGTGCTGTTACTCTTCCCACCTCTCATGCTATACGCTCACCTCCAACAATGGACCTGTATATATTTCAGGTCTAAATGTGCATTCCTCAATCAAAAAACTTCACTACGATGGTGCACCAAGTATCATTCCACTTGCACCGTTCAATATAATGGCATTTGCAATGTTAAGGATACAGTGTGTGTGTGGCCCTTTAAAAGATTGAGTCTGCCCCTTCTATCTTCTACAAGCAAGCTCAGTTAATACATGAAACCCTCATAGTGTAGTATATAAGACCATATATTTATTAAAATCATATAGGTAAATAATATAGGTAAAACTTGCATATCCAGTATAGACAGTGGGGCTGTGGTTTCCAGGTTTCTGTAAACTACATCACCTGGCACCACCCTACATGTTTTGTCATGGTAATCCATGACTTCCTACACACATCAAGCATTTTTTCTGCCAATACACTGCTGCTCCTGGACATGCTCCTGGGCATTTATATGCTCTAGGAGCAGCGTCAAAAACATTCAGTGTGCATGAGGCCTAATGCTGCCCATATCTCCTGCACATAAAACTAAATAGGAAGAGTAGAAGGTTCATCACTGTGAGCCAGTGAGGCTCTATAGTGGGAATTATGAGGTTAGACATTGAACAATGCACACCAACCAGTACTCAGAAAATAATTTTAATAGCAGGAAAATAATGTGTTAGAAGAAGGTAATCAAAAGGACCTTGAGCCTGGTGGGTTTAAATGTAAGCTGCACGTAGTTTGTCATTGTTTATGACATCTTTCCTGAATAAAGTAATGTTTGTTCTCTTAAGTGCTCTATTTAATTAATAATATCATTGCTAATTAACAGCAATTCCCATTTAATAGTGATCTATACAAAGCTGTAAGGATTCACTCGGAACATAGTTAAAAGCAGGGACACTTTAAAGGGAATGTATAGTTGTTTCAATGATTATTTTTAAATATACATGTCAGAGAGATTTGCTGTAAATATTATCATCAATCTATATTAATGTTGTTAAAGCATTGCTTCATTTATAATTGGCAAATGTGTGAGTACACAGTGGCGGACATGTTTGCTAATTATGCATGCAGACTTTGTGTCCTTTACTGCTTTTCTATACAGTATTTGTTCTTTTCTGCTCTCTCTCAACTAAATAAAATAAAGAAGAGAAGGGATACATCATGAGGGTGAAAATGAATCATTGGCCCACATGCATGCACAAAGTTTTGCTCACATGCATCATCATTATCTACACATCTAGCTAATTGGTGATATGCAGATATGTATTGCACATGGCACAGTCCATGTTTGCATCAAATTGGTCCCACCTATATAGGCAACAATCCACAACTTTTTTTCTTCCTTTCTTTTCTTAAACCCGGTACACACTATTCTTTTTTTTTGTTCAACCCCGTGGGTTGAATGAAAAAAAAAATGTCGGCTCCGATTGGAGTCTCTGTACTAACATTGCGAGGTTAGACCAATGATCTCCCCCGCTGAGCTGTTGTGTTCTGACAGGGGTCTCTGCCATTGGCTGAGAATGCTGATTGGGAGTCGGTCGGATGCTGGTTGTCCAGCATACACATCCAACAGAACAATGTACACACGGGCCGAATGTCAGCCATTTATTTTAACTGCCCATTGTCTCTCAAAATTAAGCCTGTGTGTACCTGGCTTTACTATCTTCTCCATCCCTTCTGTTACTCTTTACCTCTTACTCTCTTTACCCTCCCAACCAGACAATATGCAAAGTAAGGTTGAGTCATTTAGTATGCATTTGCTTTCTAAAGGGTTGACTATTACACTTTATATTAGAAACAAAAAAGACACATATGCTGTTTATGTTATATATAGTATTGATAGGAATATTTGGGCTACCTACTTAAACAAAAGAGGTCATTCGATTCACAGATGTTACGATGACCTGATTTTCTATTGGCTGCTTATTGATTTGCGCTGCCATCAATTTTTATGCTAACCAAATAATTAGAAAAAAAACTTCTTAAATTTATTATCACAATGTTAAAGAATATTTAATTGTATTTCTTACAAAAAATACACATAAACTATAACTTAAAGTGGTCCTGAAGGCACCCTCTGTGTTACAGGATTGACCCAGCCCCCTGTATACCTACCTGAGCCCATTCTCAATCTAGAGCTGTGCATGAGAACGACGTCTCTTCCGGCTCTGTCTCTCCTCACTGGGAAGATTGATAGCGGTGGGAACCATTGTCTCCTGCTACTGTAAGTCAAACTCTGTTATGAGGGAGCCAGGGGGCGGCCTGTGTCAATAGACATAGACAGGGCAGCTCGGGAGCGAGCCCCCACAAGTGCCCCTATAGAAAGCGGCTTTCTATAGGGCACTACCAAAGATGAGTTTCCAGGAGCTCTGAGAAGGGGAGTATGTGGGCTGCATTGTGCAAAACTATTGCACAGAGCAGGTGAATATAACATGTTTGTTACTTTAATAATAATTATTTGAGGGTTTAATATTTCTTTAATTGAATAAAAGAAAAAAAAAACATAAGAGAAAAACAAATAGTTTTTAGCTTTAATTACTTTTACTAATTTGCATGGTTGGTAGATTTTAACAGTGCCCACTGATTCCTGTAATTTTAACACATTTAACTTCATTTTGAAATTCAAAACTTTTGTTTTTAAATAAGATTTTTCAGTTCCTTCTTTTATATCAAACTAAAGACATTGGTGATCACTAAAACCCAAATTTTCTCCCACTTCAGCATCAGATAATCGATCCACATTTGTCAGTACTAGATCTAGAATATGATCACCTCTTTTTACGGTTTTAGAGAAACCCCATTCAGTGCCTCCATTGAATCCTTGCTCGTGCTTATAATTGCAGTTTGAGAATTTCAGTTAAAGAGGTCGTAAGAGCCTGCTTTGGGATTTTTAACTAGAGGTAAGCCTATAATATGGCTTACCTGTAGGTAAAATGAATTTCTGCTAAATGTGCACCGTTTAGGAGATATTCACACTAGATGCAGCCAGTTACTTCACCGGTGCATGTGCTCTGAAGGTTCGGCATAGCGTGCCAGACCCTCAGAGCTTCATGTCAGACCGATGACCCCAATTACATATCCGGAGCGCGCAAATTTGGAAGACAGACCGGAAGAGATGGCAGCCCTCTCAGTGGTGACATCACAGCGCTGGAGCGCCTCGTTCCAAGGTAAGAATTTTATAATGTGCTACTATGCAAAGCATAGTAGCACATTATGCAATTGCCTTACAGGTGTTTACTACCGCTTTAATATCAGGCATGGTGAAGTCACCCATAATTAAAACCTCTCCCTTCATTGCCATTAAAACTCATTATTCTACTCTAGATGCCTTTACCACTTTAATATACTAAAGATTACAGATGAAAAGGGGTAGGCTATGCTCACAGTATGCATCTCAGCATTTAATTTTCAATTTTAATGGGAGTGCACAACTAATAAAGCAGTATAAAAGGCATAGCAGTGGTGAAGTTCATTCAACCCTAGCTACCATTACACATTTCACTATACTATACTATACAGATTAATCAAAGATAGAATCACATTGTTTAAAATTCATTGATGCATTATACACATTTGCATCATATGTGTTATTAAACACGTCAGCTGTATAACATAAAGTCAAGAAAATTGGCTATGTCATGCTGAATTCATGTAGCTAGTGTTCTCCAGGTCACACTTGTGTTTATCTGGTTTTAGTTAATTCCCAAAATAGTTCCTTTATCCTTAGGCTCTTATTTATCAGTGATGTATCCTCTAGCTATATATTCTTAGTTGGCATCATCAGCTGTCTGGAAAAATCCACAACATGCCTAGAGAGCATACACAGCTTCTCATGGCAGACAACAATGAAATTAGTATTTATAGAGAATGTGACTTGCAGAAGCCAGGGGTTACGATAGCACAGTCCATCCTGTTCTTCAAAGCACAACAATTTTAGATGAGCTGTCAAAGCCTGTATGATTTTCATCTTAAATTGCTATTAAGAAACTGTAAACAAAATAAGTTTTCTTTACGCGTTTCTTAAACAGTATCCAGTTAGACCTTAGAATAGATTAGTGCAACAGTAAAGAAAAGATAAAAAAAAGAAAAGATATTGTAAAAGCAAAATAATCTTGATCTATAGCATAAATATGAGACCTCAAAGCAAAATGTATTTTTAATCAATCAATCTTGCTTCAAAGTAAAAATATTACATAGTGAATTATTTAAGACTAGAGCAGACAGAAGCAGGAGCAATTGTATATAGCAACCAATTAACTTATATCTTCAGTTTGCTAAAAGATAGAAGCTGATTGGTTGCCATGCACAGCTGCTTCAGATTTTGGCTGCTATAGTTTTCATAAATTCCCCTTAATGCATTTGCATTGCGCACATACTTTGAGCTATCTATCGATCGACTTCAGTACAACCAGCCTGTTGGACTTGAAGGAAAGAAAGTCCAATCATCGATGTCTTTCCTTAAACCTCTATAATCAGCAAAACTCATGTTCATGCTGAATGGGTATTTCTGACTCTAAATCAGTAGAGGGTGTCTGACCTCAGTAGTGGTCCTCCTTTACAGCTGGCTAGTAGGGAACAGGCTTTTCTACTCTTATGCCGCGTACACACGATCGGACATTCTGACAACAAAACCGTGGATTTTTTTCTGACGGAATGTTGGCTTAAACTTGTCTTGCATACACACGGTCACACAAATGTTGTCGGAAATTCCGATTGACAAGAACGTACAACACTATGATGAGCCGAGAAAAAGTTTAATGATTCCGAGCATGCATCTAATTAATTCCGAGAATGCGTAGGATTTTTGTGCGTCGGAATTGCATACAGAGGATCGGAATTTCCGACAAGAACTTGTTGTCGGAATAATTGAGAACCAGCTCTCAAACATTTGTTGTCGGAAATTCCGACAGCAAATGTCCAATGGAGCATACACACGGTCAGATTTTCCGACAACAAGCTCACATCGAACATTTGTTAGCTGTTTTACTCCTGTGTAGTTTGCTGTGACTTGTAGTGAATTTTTCCTTTTTTAAATAGAGACAACCATCAAGGTTTTTTGGAGTGCGGCTGTCCATATTTTCTTTTTCCATTTGTTGCCTTGTGCATTGCCAGCACCCTTGATTTCCTGAGACCATACTGATCATCCTAACACAATACACCTGGAGCAGTAACTTTCTTTCTTTCATCGAACATTTGTTGTCGGAAATTCCGACCGTGTGTACGCAGCATTAGTCTACTTTTGCCCTGGCTGTGGCTCCTTTCTAAAGCATACAAACTGTAAGCCTTTGCACATCTTTTATTGTATTGCAATTAAATATATTTAGCTGATTTAAACTGAAAATGTAAATGGCCTTTAACATTTTTTCCAGAAGCGTTTGCATGGTCATGAAATTGTTTTAAGTGTCTTAAAGAATATGTTACCTCAACATTTCACACGTCCGATTTGTGCCTGCTGTACCATGTACTCTTATGTAAATATATCCTGTTTTCTTTATATTTCTTCCTTTGAGTGAAATCCCTGCCAGTTCCTCTGCTTCTCTAGTAACAATCAACCACACTACCATGAGAACACAGCATGGTCAGTTTTCTGGCTGTGCTGGGAACTCAACCTGCTCTCCTCCAATGATCAGACTTGTCCTGGCACAGACACACCCTTGCACAGCCATTCACTAGGAAGACTAGTGTGCTGCTGTTTCACCTCAAGTTCTCTGAGCTCCTTATGAAGCTGAGAACAGAGATCATGCGATCACTTATAAAAAAGGAAAAAAAAAGTATTTATAATATTTTTTTTAGATCTATACACACATATTTTGTTTTTCATTTCTATTTTAAACTAAACGAGCTGTTTTACATGGTGAGGGGTTACACATACGTTAAATTCTAAAACTATTTATTTGGTCTATGGATAGATTGGAAAGCCTAAAATCGGTTTTGGCTTAAAACTGTCTATGTTCCCAATGGGTAGATTTCCCTCAGCTTCCTGTCCCAGGTACACAATACTAATGAAGGAAGAATTTTGCTAACTCGTGTAAAGACACAAAGATGGCCCTAGCTTTAAAGTATAACTAAAGGCACATTTTTTTAGTTCAGTTTTAGTTAGAGAGAAGATGGATTAGAACACCCAACAGTTTTATTGGCATCAGTGTCCCCATTAAGGAGATTCCCCCTTTCTATTTGTTCTGTGCACTATTATCATTGAAAGTGAAAGTAAAACAAAATCCCACATTTTAGGTTGTCCCCAGAAAAGTAATAGAGGGGAAATATTCCAATGGGTACACTAATTCTGGTGACCTGGGAGTCCCCAAGAGATCCCCTTTAATTTGCTTTTCTCACTTCCTGTTTTGGCTATGGGACAGGAAGTGAAGGTAAATCTCCCCAATATGACACAGATGGCAAAAATAAATCTTACAGGAGTTATAACCATCCCTTACTCTATCCAAAACAAGGAAAAAAGTTTTGCCTAAAGTCCAACTTTAACCTCTAGCCTTATTTTGCTTTTTTTTAAACTGTATGTGTTGCTGTTGGAGAGGTATCCCCCTTTCTCTCCCCCGGGGTGATGCAACAGGATAGGAGAAAAAAAATCTGCTGTTGGACAGCATATCAAATTTTAAGCGGTTCAGTACATTTGAGTTACTTTTTTCTTTTAATCCATATAAAATGGCATATTTTGCCTGAAAATACTGTCTACTTTTGCTAAAAGAAACATTAAAGAAAATGCATGTGAACCTGAGAAATCCAGGCTCAGTGACTTGTCGTAGCTGATGTATTTCAAGAAAGACAGGCATTCTGCAAAATCATAAGAGCCCACTATATTTTATTACAAACATTTAGAGAGTAATACCTGCTGTAATGGATTGGATAAGCTATGTCAGATCACACAATCTGAGTGGATAAGAATGTTATTTGCACAGGCACAAATGTGCAGTGTGCCAAACAAATTTTCCTGAGCAAGTGAGTTTAGGAGAATTGCTAACATGTTTTCTATTGACCCATTCCACTTAACTGGAAGCAATTTAAGAATTACATTGCCAAACAGCTTCTGATATTATAAATGGCTGATCTAATTTGTAGTGGGTGCAGGATTTTACAAAGTAACTAGAGAAGACAGCAGGACCAATAGACTGCACAAAAATACAAATGCAACAATGTCTTAAAGGACAACTTTTGGCCACAAATAAAGGATTAGGTGGAGCTGACTGAAGCAGGCAGCACATTACCTTACATCTATAGGGCTGCCACATTAAAGCTTATTCAGCCAATCTTGATATAGGATTACAACAATCAGCTTAAAGTATATCTAAAGACAAAACCTTTTTATTGCTGTCTGTGTTCCCTTTAAGGAAGTTCACCTTCTCCATGTTTTTTGTTACCATTATCACCGAAAGCTTGTAATACTTTTTATTGTGAACAATAAAAAGTATTACAAGCATTTCACTTTAAGTAGTCAACAAGGGAGTTACGGTACACTAAGGAACATTAGCTTCAAAGGTCTGTATCCTTTTTAAAAAAGGATTATCAATATCTAAGGACAATAGGCAATCAGCAACACTCTCTGTAATACATTATGCGTCCTTCGGTGCCGAAAAAGTATGCTCATCGTATATAAAGAGAGGATCTCATTAACACCAATGTTTTTCATGCGAGGTGGACCCATAATGACAAAGGGTGTAAAAGACCTCTGGATAGAAGGCCCTTGTATAATAGGTAATGTAAAAAATACAGTACACAAAAAAAGAGTAGTAGAAATATATGAGAAAGTACTAAAGAATCAGAAAGGAAATGTTAGGAAAAAAGAATTCAAAGGATTAGATAGTCCTTCAGGATTTCCTCCCTCCAACCATACTTTATGCTTTATACGATCCAGGGAATTCCCATATAGATCGCCCAGGTTTCCCATGTTTCCTCAAATTTCCTTATGAGTCCAACATAATGCTTGCCATTTTTTCTTGTGCTAATATCCAGGATATTTTCCTTTTGGCTATTGTTATGGAAACCCATGGTTGTTTCCATGCCATAGATATGGTCAATTTAGCTCCCAGGATGATAAAAGAGATCGGATTCTGGATAGTTTCAGTAACTTTGGGAATAGGGAAATTAAGTTAAGCCATTGAAGGAGACTTGGGCAACAGACATCCTGTAATTTGGCAAATTAAGTAGAAAATGTTGTTATAAAATCCTTATCCTCTGGCTTTTCCACCATGTATCTAGCATTGAACCTGACATGCTACAGCCTCTAAAACATTGGGAGGAGGAGGAAGGAAACATTTTGGCCAGCCTAGTTGGAACAAGGTACCATCTTGTTAGCACTTTGAGGTTCGCTTCCATCAGGGAGATCTTACACAGACCCCTGGTGGAGTTTAAATAATATCTATTCCAGTCCTCCAGGTCCCAATTTTCCTGAAGATCGCTCTCCCATGCAAGCATATATGGTAGTTTGGGGCCAGTGACAAATAGGTTGTGGAGATTCCCCCCCTCTGCTCTGTGGCTTTTGCACACCACTGTTCATATGCCATTATTCTCGGGGGTTACTTACTGGCGCTACTCTGTTACCAGGGACACACTCAGCTATACACTGTACTGCAACACTAAGGACTTTAACGCCTTTGCCTATTATCCTTTCCATACCCATGGACTAAGGTCAGTTAGGTAGGCGATTATTTAGACAGATTTACCCATCTGTTTTTCTATGTCCGATTAATACACTGTATGCACTAGCTGGGTGTGTGAACATATACCTGGATCAGATTCATTGTTCGTTGCTTACCAGCAATCAACTGCCATACCACCGCATGCAATTTAGTTCTGCTTTTTCTTTATGATTATACTCTCCTATCTGGTTGAAACAATTTCCTTGTGAATTATAATCAGTGATAGGCCAATAAAAGACCGTTCGTTGATTACCACCAACGCGGGATACCCCTTAATGAAATATCTATGCTCCTGAGGAAGCGCTAATTCCATAAGCGCGCAACATGTCGAGCAAATCCTCCTAGTCCTCTGGACAACCATCTGGTCACTTGTGACACAACGTTTTTTATAATTATGCTTTTTATTTTAAGCCTTTTATGTTAGAACTATACAATGTATGTGAACCGTGTGTGGTAAACCAGTTGTCAATTGAACTTCACTTTGTGATTTTTTATTTATAACGGTTCCTATGATATTTCTATATCTATAATACATTTTTCTAGTTTTCTACAATTTTTGTATCGTGTGCCTTCAAAGCCCAACTCACTAGTCCTTAGTTCAATTCCTCTATTATTCTCGGGGGGTCAGGTTTACACTTCCATATTGAAAGAAAAAAAATTATATTTGTAGAAACTTGAACCTCTCGGAAGGAGGCTTCTCCAGTTTGCATTTGCATTAGCTTAGTGAGAGTGGTCATTGAGGAGTGAGGAAGTGCGGAAATGCCAAATTTTGGGTTGTGTTGTCCCCAGAAGAGTAATAGAGGGGGAAGCTTTCAGTAGGTGCACTAGTTTTGGTGACCCTGGCGACAAAAATTCATGTTTTGAATATGGGACAGGAAGTGAAGGGAAATCTTCCCAATGGGTCACTGATCTCAAATGGCAAAAAAACAACAACAGTGTGTCATGGATATGCAATAAAGTATGGCAGCTTACCTTATCTCCATGTGTTCATTAGAGGCCTGACCCTCCTTCTGACTGTCTTTTATCACCTTCCTCCCTGTATTGCTCCACCCTAGGCCATCTCAGGAAACCTATATTAACCACTGCACTGCTAGTCTGCTTTGCTGTTGAACCGTGTTGTTAGCTTTAGTTCCTGTCTGCAGTGTGCTACGATTATCATCCTGTGTACCATTTTTGGCTCGTCCCTGACTTCTCCTGGTTGCCTGTGATCCTGACCTTTTGCCTGTCCCTCGGTTACCCTTGTCTGTCTGTTGCCCTGACCTCGGCTTACCCATCACTACCGCTTGTCCTGCTTGCTGCTTCCCCTCTCTCCCTGCGGAGCGTGACCTAGGGAATCCCAGGGGTCGTGACCTGGATCCAGCTGCGGCGAAGGCCATCCTCACCACTAGAGGCTCTGGTGAACACAAAGCTGGGTCTTAGACTCCGCGCCCTGGGCGATCTTGGGTTCACGCTTCCACTCTAATCGCAGCAGTCGGCCATAGGGTTCACTACCCTGTGGTGCATCCCTGACCCCAACGGGGTGCACTTGTCACCTGGCCACAGGTGACCTGACAGAGAGGTTATTAATTTCCCTTACTGTTCAAAATAAAATAAAAAGTTTTGCTTTAAGCTACATTTTAATTAGAAGATAAACTCTACTTAGTTGCAATCAGTTATTTTCACTGAGCAGATTCCATTGAAATTTCTAAACAAATTAGTATCCAAGTGTTTAGGCAGAGTATGTCCAGTTGGCAAGAGGAAATTCAGTGTGCGGCAAGAGGAGCAGGTATTCACACACCCAGAAGGGTGAAATGCTTGCAGAGCCTGAGGAGATAAAATTGCTGGTGTTTTGAAAACTGGGGTGAACAGAAAGGTAAGTATAAATACTCTTCTTTTTTAGGGTGTGCTTAGTTTTCAAGAGACTTTGTGGTAACATGGTCACTTTAAAGAGGAAGTGAACCCTGATGGGTTTTACTTCTTCTTTGTTTCCCTGCAAAGGTAAAGCATAATGGGCTACTATGCATCGCATAGCAGCCCATTATGTGTCACTTACCTGAAACCGAAGCCTGAGATGTCACTGCTGTCCCTTGTTCCATGTGTGTGGGAGCTGCCAGTCACGGCACGATCTCCTTTAAAAAAAGGCACGGTCGCCGTTTCTAAAGGTTTCTAAAGTGCGCCTGTGCCGTTGTCTATGGTGCATGCGCGCGTTTTAACTTATGGCCAAGACACCAACACTCCATTGTGGTATGGGGCCTCTACCGACAGCTTGGAAGCAGGTTGTAAAGATTCATGGGTCAATGGATAGAGCAGAAACATCTTGTATTCAGGGAACAGGCATTGAATGGTGCCTACAATAAACATGCAAGGATAGATTTACATTTTGTTTGTTAAAGTATATCTATACCTCAAACTGTTTGTTTAGTTTTAGGTACAGTGGAGAGGGTTGGGAATCTGTCAGCATTCCATGAATATGTTCCCGCTAGGGAGAATTACCCCCTCTATTTGGTAGGGGGCAATTGTCACTGAGAAAGTAATGGGAAATCCAAAATTTTAGGTTTGCTACCAGAACAAGAGGTGAAAGTTAAGCCTCATACACACGATCGGATTTTCTGCGGACAAAGCGCATGACTTTTGTCCGAAGGGTGTTGGCCATAAACTTGTCTTGCATACAAACGGCAAAGAATTGTCAGCCAACAAACATGAAATTATGTGTTTTTTCAGCTCTTTAGCGACACCCTTGGGCAACTTCTGCAAATGTTGTGTTATGGTGAGCATTGCTTCTGAGCATGCGTGTTTGTACTTTGGACTTTTGTGTGACTGACTTGTGTACACACAATTGGATAATCTGACAACACACAACTGTTGGCGGACATTTTTAAAGCATGCAATCCCACATTTGTCCATGGACAATCCGACAACAATTGTCCGCTGAAGCATACAAACATTTGGATTTTCTGACAACAGCCTGTCATCACACAAATTCTGTCGGATTATCCGATCGTGTGTACAAGGCTTAAATGTTACAAATGGGACACCTGTCCCACTGACAACTGCTTGAGAGAGTGATTTCACTTACTTTATAGAGATTTCATTCTGCTTCCTGTTGCATCTACAGGAGAGGAAATCAAGAGAAATCTAACCAACAGGACTAATTATTTTTTACATTAAAACTAAAAAGTTGCATATAACTTAATAAAGGAGTGCTTTTAATAAGCCTGTATCTGATCGAACTAAACCTGAGCTAATATTGTCTAAACTAGAAAACAAATTTCAAAATGTGTTGAATGTGCTCTTCTAAACTAATTTCTCTTTTGTTTTCCCTGGGTACATGCAGTAAGAATAAAATACATCTAGCTACTGTGTGGCTGCTGTCATATTCATTCCTTGTCCCTACTTAACCTTCCATTTCAGCTTTCTGCACTCAGTAAGCAAATGGTGACCTTTGCAAAAGCCCTGAGAAAACAAGTAGGTTAAAAAACAAGGTAAAATAATATTTTATTCGTTGATAATAGAAATAAGTTGTCAAATATAATTGGCATATAGTGTAAAATACATTGTAAGTTTCTCTACTGAGTTGAAATAATTATAGAATGTATTACATTTGTATGTCATCATCTTCTAAAAATAAGATAATTCTGATATGCAAAAATAGCCATTTACAGTGCATTTGAATTTTTTTGTTGTTAAGGAAGCCTCAGATAATAGTCACATGGGCCTCACTATCATGTCATCACATAATCTAAAATTAACAACAGCAAAAAGTGGCTTTAAATATAAAGATTTATCAAAATATGCATTGCATTATTATATAAATATATTATAACACAAAGATTTTAAGTTGAAGCAGAATTAAACCTTCACAAACACAGAACCCAGGAATTTTTATCTTTTATGTGCTAGTATGTATAGTATATTAGCACATTATGGCAGACTTACCTTGGAAGCAGACTTCTCCAGCACCACTGTGTTAGCACTTCCTTCGATGCAGGGTGCTTCTACCTTCTGTTAGTCTTCACAGAGGGATGCCGTACATGTATTCTGATGCTGTGTACACACGATCGGTTTGTCTGATGAAAACGGTCTAATGGACCGTTTTCATCAGACTAAACCGATCGTGTGTGGGCCCCATCGGTTATTTATCCATCGGTTAAAAAATTAGGAACTTGTTTTAAAATTATCTGATGGATAAAAAACCTATAGAAAAAAACGATTGTCTGTAGGCACATCCATCGGTTAAAAATCCATGCATGCTCAGAATCAAGTCAACGCATGCTCGGAAGCATTAAACTTAATTTTTTCAGCACGTCGTTGTGTTTTACGTCACCGCGTTCTGACAAGATCGTCTTTTTTTACTGATGGTGTGTAGGCACGACTGATCATCAGCCAGCTTCATCGGATAACTGATGGAAAAATCCATCAGACCGTTTTTATCAGACTAGCCTATCGTGTGTACAGGGCATAATGCCGCATACACACAATCGGTCAAACCAATGAGAACGGTCTGATGGACCATTTTCATCAGACCAAACCGATCATGTGTGGGCCCCATCGGTTATTTATCCATAGGTTAAAAAAAAGCAATCTTGTTTTAAATTCAACCAATGGATGCCTAACCGATAGAAAAATAAAACGATCGTTTGTAGGCACGACCATCAGTTAAAAATCCATGCATGCTCAGAATCAAATTGACGCACGCTTGGAAGCATTGAACTTCGTTTCTTCAGCACGTCGTTGTGTTTTACATCACCGCGTTTTGACACATTTTTTTTAACCGATGGTGTGTAGGCACGACTGACCATCAGTCAGCTTCATCGGTTAACCGATGAAAACGGTCCATCAGACCGTTTTTATCGGATGGACCGATCGTGTGTACAGGGCTTTAGTGTTGTGTTGTCTGTAAACTGTGCATCTTTCACCAGATTCCTCCAAATAGTGTGTCACACTCCCCTCTGGGATTTAAACTCACCAGACCACTGAAGTTTTGAGGCCTCAACAGATATCAAAATGTTGCCTCCACAAAGTGTCCTCGATCAGAGCCTCAAACGAAAAACCTCAGGCACCAAAATATGAGAAAAAAACTCCACATAGTCCCGTTTTTTTTTTTTATTATTGAATTTCCTCCGATTATAAAACGTATAATCGCTAAAAACTTTCACAATCCTTGTTTCCAATTGATCTTATAACTTGATGTAAATGTTATTATCAATTTCTTACTGAGGGGTCAAAGATGGTTCTGTGGTGCGCTCTGCAAAAACACGCCGCTCTGCACTCTTTCCAGTTTCCTCCCTCAGTTCTTTGAAATGCCAGGCGTCAGTACGTCACTTCCGGTCACCGTAAGATCACGCTCTGGTGCGTTTCATCATTACGACTTTGTCAAAGGGCGTGGTCATACGGTGTGGCGTCCCAGAATTTATCTGACAGTCAATCAATTAAGGTTAACTCTCTATGTACTCCCACTATTGAGGTGTTTATTTCTTTTGAATATTTAGTATTAGGAATTATTTCTCTTATGAGAGAAATAACAAGCATAAAATTGTAAAGCTGTTAGTTACAATAATTTTTTTTGGAGGGAGCATACCGAGAAGAGTGTTACTGCACGTTCAATTTTGATTTATATGTTTAAGCGGCTGCTGATGTACATATAATATGTGAAATATTTTGTTTTAACATTTAAGTCTGTGTCTGTTGGGAAAATGTGAACACCATAGTGCTGAGATAGGAGAAGTGGGTACCAGTTGTGTCAATGTTTTTTCCTTTTTATAAACATATGCTTGTTATTTATCTGTAAAAGCCTCTCATGTATATACATCCAAAAGCCCTGAGACTGCTGCTGGGCACCTCCATCTTGGATGTGATGTCAGCAGCCGCAGCAAACTGCTGGCAATTTTAAAATGGTGGGTGCTGTTTCTACTTATGATATTCTTTCTGTGACCAGTTCCCCTAATGATGCTACTAGGATTTTTACTGAATTCTAGTGGCTACTATTGTTGATACTAGACTGTTGAGTGCATTTGTTGCTGTTGCTGTTGCTGCTATATCTATGTATTCAAATAAATATGTTAGCTGTGGTACTGCCATTACCTATAATACAATATGAGAAAGTAGTGCGTCTAAAAAAATCAGTCTTTATTCTCACGGGCAAACTTAAGTATGCACCTGTGCGAATGGCCTTGTTTTTCCACATATGATGCACAGGCGCCCTGTGCATTCAAGTGCAGGCAGTCCCATTCATGTCAAAACACAAACACAGAGGCCACAATCAGATTGACATCCATAAGGGTGGGGCTGCATGTACCTGAGTGCAGACAGCAGGAAATCAGGGACACACACCTGAACAGATATCAAATTGGAAGCAGCAGCCGTGTCCATGCAACCACCGCTAGGGATGAGCCGAACACCCCCCTGTTCGTTTCGCACCAGAACCTGCGAACAGACCAAAAGTTTGTGTGAACTTTAGAACCCCATTAAAGTCAATGGGACTCGAACGTTTGCAATCTAAAGTGCTAATTTTAAGGCAATTTTAATGCAAGTTATTGTTCTAAAAAGTATTTGGGGACCTGGGTCCTGCCCCTGGGGACATGTATCAATGCAAAAAAGTTTTAAAAACTACAGTTTTTCTGGGAGCAGTGATATTAAATGACATTTTATCCTTCAGAATTTACACTTTGTGCAGGGACAGTTCTAAGCATGGGAAACAAGCACTGCTTTACAGGAATACTATAGACACACCCCCTAGGTACAAAATTTAAAGGAATATTTTGCTTTTATTGTTTCACTTTAAGCATTATTAAAATCACTGCTCCCGAAAAAACGCCCATTTTTTTAAAAACTTTTTTTGCATTGATTGACCCATGAGGAAAGACCCGGGTCCCCAAACACTTTTTATGACAATAACTTGCATATAAGCCTATAAAATTAGCACTTTAGATTTCTCCCATAGATTTTTCCAGGGTGTTCTGCGGCTTTTCAAACACCCCAAATTGTTCGCTGTTCAGCGAACAGGCAATGTTCGAGTCGAACATGGGTTCGACTCGAAGCTCATCCCTAGCCACCACATCCCAACTGGATTAAATGGGAATGCCTGCACGGGGATGCATGGAAAACCTGTGCATTCTGTGTGGGCAAACACAGCCCTCATATGAGTGTACACATAAATATACCTATGTGAATAAGGACTGTATAACTGTATAATTTTTGTTAAAATGTATGTATAAAACCTAAATTTGCTAGTTATTCTGAGCTTTTTCTCCTCCAGAACATTGACTTAATCTGTGAAGCTTGTTTGTTGTGCACTTACTCACTGAGCTAAAATAAAGCAGAGAAGAAGGCGCTTCTGAGTGAAGTAAAAAAACACTTTAATGACAAGGAAGGGTTAAAAACACTTTCAAGATGTAAGTGAAAAACAGGCACAGTAGTAAATCCACAATGTCCAGTGGGATGTCTTCTGGGATTAAAGACAGCTGCAGTTGAAAGTTTCAGCTGACAAGTGGCGGATCTGTGTCTTTGATTCAAGATGGAGAGCCGTACTGTCAAGACCAGCATGGAATCAAGGCAACCGGAAGTGACAACAGAGTGGGCAGGACATGTTTTGGAGCATGCCCAGTCACTCTTTTTTCAAATCAAAGATCTCCATCTTGGATCAGAGACACAGTGTTTGCCACCACTGGTCGGCTGGAACTTCTACTTGCATCTGCCTTTACTTCCACGAGGCATCCCACTGTATGTTATGGATTCATTGATATGCCTGTTTTTCACTTCCATCTTTTAAGTGCTTTTAATCCTTCCTTGTCATTAAAGTGTTGTATTACTGCACTTAGAAGCACCTCTTTCTCTGCTTTGTTTTTCCTATAGAGTGTGCTTCCCTCTTCTGAAGTGCTGCAGTGGTGCATTAATCACATCTCTAGAGCCACTAATGTACAGTTTGTTGAAGTCTACTTCTTATCCAGAGGGTCCTATTCTCCACACTCCTTACTCACCGAGCTAAGGCACTTTTGTCATCATATGCCAAACATGTCAATATCAATATAACAACTAAGCAACTAGCATTTGCCAACATCAGCAATGGCCTCCATATTATGTCACTCCATGGAGTTGATTTACTAAAACTGGAGAGTGCAAAATCTGGTGCAGCTGGGGATGATAGCCGATCCAAGCTTGTTCAATTAACCACTTGGGATCCGCGCTATGGACAAAAGATGTCCACAGCGCGGCTCTCAAGTGCCGAGTGGACGTCTTTAGCTGTCCTGTTGTTGTCATTCCCCGTGCGCGCCGCTGGGGGGCACACAGCGGGGAAACAACGTGCCCGGCGCATCGCTCGGGAGCCGATGCGTGTGCCTGGCGGTCGCGATGTCCGCCGGGTACACGCGATCGTCGGTAACACAGCAGGGACGTGGAGCTCTGTGTGTAAACGTGCTGTCAGAGGAGAGGAGACCGATCTGTGTCCCTTGTACATAGGGACACAGCATCGGTCACCTCCCCCAGTCACCCCCCTCCCCCCACACAGTTAGAACACACCCAGGCTACACATTTAACCCCTACCTCACCCCTAGCGTTAACCCCCTTCACTGCCAGTCACATTTATACAGTAATTGGTGCATTTTTATAGCACTGATCGCTGTATAAATGTGAATGGTCCCAAAATTGTGTCAAAAGTGTCCGATACGTCTGCCGCAATATCGCAGGTCTCACAAAAAAAATCGCAGATCGCCGCCATTACTAGTAAAAAAAAAAAAAAAAAAAATCATAAATCTATCCCCTATTTTGTAGGCGCTATAACTTTTGTGCAAACCAATCGATAAACGCTTATTCCGATTTTTTTAACAAAAATATGTAGAAGAATACGTATCGGCCTAAACTGAGGGAATTTTTTTTTTTTTTTTTTTTTTAAATTGGGATATTATTATAACAAAAAGTAAAAAATATTGTGTCTTTTTATGTTTATAGCGCAAAAAATAAAAATCGCAGAGATGATCAAATACCACCAAAAGAAAGCTCTATTTGTGGGGAAAAAATTATAAAAATATAATTTGGGTACAGTGTTGTATGACCGCGCAATTGTCATTCAAAATGCGTCAGCGCTGAAAGCTGAAAATTGGTCTGGGCACGAAGGGGGTTTAAGTGCCCAGTAATGAAGTGGTTACGCTTTGACACAAAATCTGAAAGCTGATTGGTTTCTATGCAAATCTGCACCAAATTTTGAACTCTCCAGTTTTAGTAAATCAACCCCATATTTCCTTTGATTTTAGTAACTAGTAGAGGCTTCTTTATTTGCAGTTCCTTCAACTAAGCATAATGTGTAGCTGTAAGACCTGTGGAGTGGATAGGAAGTATTGGCTTACTTCTGTATACAATACTGTTTCAATGTCTATTTTTGGAATATCGCATTGAAAAACCTGCTTCAGATCTTGCTACAGCATTTCAAAAGAAATTGAGGTCATGATCCTTATTTAGCTGTTTGAAAAAGTTGAATATCTCCGGTTTAAGCCTCTCTGTTGCTGATTTACTCTTGTATTTTAGATCATTATTATGCTGAACGGCCCAACTTCATTGTGTATTTGATCACATATGCCCTGACATTCTGCCGTACAATTTCCTGATACAATTTGGAATTCATTGGTCCACATTGATTGCAAAATATCCAAGTGAGCAGCAGCTAGGATGAGGTTTTGATGTTAATTTTTTCTTTTTTTTTGTAATTTATTTTGGTAGACATATTGTTGAATATATTTTCTGTAAAGTTCATTTTTTTACTTCAGCTGTCTCCAGAATGTTGCTGCTATAGTGGTATTGAACATTCAGGTGGACTCCAGAAAATATGAAATCAAAGCAGAGTTCCACTTGTTTTTCAGTTTATTAAGTGTACAAAAAGTGTAGCTGCTGACTTTTAACAACTTCAGTCCGGAAGGATTTACCCCCTTAATGACCAGGCCATTTTTTGCGATACGACGCTTTAACTGACAATTGCGTGATCGTGCGACGTTGTTCCCAAACAAAATGTATGTCCTTATCTTCCCACAAATAGAGCTTTCTTTTGGTGGTATTTGATCACTTCTGCTGTTTTTATTTTTTGTGCTACAGTATAAACAAAAAAATACTGTCAATTTTGAAAACAAAACAATATTTTATATTTTTTTGCTATAATCATCCTGCACAAAAAATGTAAAAAAAAAAATGTCTTTACCAGTTTAGGCCAATATGTATTCTGCTACATATTATTGGTAAAAAAAAATTGTAATAAGCGTATATCGTTTGGTTTGCACAAAAGTTATATAGCTGGATTCATGTACAGTTACGACGGCATATCAGTAGATACGCCGTCGTAACTCCGAATCCGCGCCGTCGTACATTTAAGCGTATGCTCAAACTGAGATACGCTTAAATGTTGCTAAGATACGACCGGCGTAAGTCTCCTACACCGTTGTATCTTAGCTGCATATTTACGCTGGCCGCTAGGGGCATGTACGCTGATTTACGCCTAGAATATGTAAATCAGCAAGATACGCCTATTCACGAAGGTACGCTCGACCGTCGCAGTAAAGATACGCTATTTACGTAAGGCGTTTTCTGGCGTAAAGATAAACCACCAAAAAGATGGCGCAGCTGACAGCGCCGTTTTGTTGCCGGAAGCGTCGAGTGGAGGTCACGGGGGAGAGGGTAAAGGTGCCCTCTGGGCCATGCATTGAGTGCTGCGGTCATTCTTGGTTGAGGATATGGCCAATCCTCTGAGGAGAGAGGTAGTGAAGCTCTATAAGAATCTTTTGTACCTCGGACGGGAGTATCCAAAAGGGGAAATCTACTTCAAGGAGCGCCTGAAAAGGGCCTTTATTAAAAATAAAGATGTCACCGACCCCGAGAAGATTAAAGAACTCATTGTTAGAGGTGAATTTGTTGTTAAAGAGATCGAAGCTCTATATTATCTGAGAAAGTACCGAGCCGTGAAACAGCGCTACTATGAGGAAAGCCCCAAGTGACGACTTCTATAAGAAGGGTTCCACTCATTCTCTATTACAATACACCCTAATTATTTTGCAAGCTAATTGTTACCTGAGGAAGACATGACATCAAGAATTGTATAAAGCCTGCCCTTACCAAATATTTCAGTGTTTGGTGAATGCGGGAGACTGAAAATAGACGTTAATCCAATCCCTAAAAATCTTCTAAAAGCTTTAACATGTTATTATCATTTTAGAAGTCATTGTAATTTTTTTTTTAAATCTGCAGCTTTTATTAAATTAATCCCTGATGGAAAAAAAAAAAAAAAAAAAAAGATGGCGCAGCCAATGTTAAGTATGGACGTCGGACCAGCTTCGTATTTTTTCACGTTTTACGTCGTTTGCATAAGTCGATTCAGAATAGGGCTGGGCGTAGGTTACGTTCACGTCGAAAGCATTGACTATTTGCGACGTGATTTGGAGCATGCGCACTGGGATATGTCCACGGACGGCGCATGTGCCATTCGTTCGAAGCGTCATTTACGTGAGGTCACGATTAATTTCCATAAAACACACCCGCCTCTTTCACATTTGAATTAGGCGGGCTTACGCCGGCCAATTTACGCTACGCCGTCGCAACTTCGATCTGTTTGTTTACATTAACAGATCCCCATTTATGCTCTTTGTGGAGGGAAGATCGTGGCCACCAGCCCTGTGCATTGGTGCCATGCTCCAGGCCCTCCAGCGCCATGTGTGTGCCCACTGTATCTATTGCACGAAGTGACGTACACCTACGGCGATTTGCCCAATAGAGCCAACCTGCCGCAGTATAACTGCAGCGGCTGGTCAGTAAGTGGTAAAAGAAAAAAGACACTCACCTGTCCCACGGTCCAACGATGCAGCCACCCAAAGCCTCGTTCCTCTCCCCCTCCTCTCCTCATCACTACTGTGGGCATCCGGCTGTGACAGCTTGTGGCTTCACAGCAGTGACTAACACTGCGCTGTTCTGAGTGGCCAAGCAATCCTCTGGGACCTGTGAAATGTCCCAGAAGATTACAGGGAGGGAGGGGAGCGGAGGAGTCCCCCCCCCCCCAAAGAATGACATGCTGCTCACAGCAGGGGTCCGGTGTGAACCCAGCCTAAAGTGTCAAAAGTGTCCGATCTGTTCGCCACAATGTCGCAGTCCTGCTAAAAATTGCAGATCGCCGCCATTACAAAATAAATAATAATAATAAAAATGCCATAAATCTATCCCCTATTTTGTAGACGCTTTAACTTTAACAATCAGTATATGCTTATTGCGTTTTTTTAACCAAAAATATGTAGAAGAATACATATTGGCCTGAACTGATGTAGAAATGTTATTCTTTTTTTTACATTTTGGGATATTTATTATAGAAAAAAGTAAAAAAATACTGTTTTTGTTTATAGTGCAAAAAATAAAAACCACACAGGTGATCAAATACCACCAAAAAATAAAAGAAAGCTCTATTTGTGGGAAAAAAAGGGCATCAATTTTGTTTGGGTACAACGTTGATCGACCACTCAATTGTCAGTTAAAGCGATCCAGTGCAGTATCTCAAAAAATGGCCTGGTCATTAAGAGGGCGAATCCTTCCGGTCCTTAAGTGGTTAAGTAAATGATTGTACCTGAAAATAAGTAGGAGATGATTGCCTCAGTCTAAGTGCAGCTACTGTACCCTACACAGCTGGAGTTATTTGCTGTATACATCTCTAAATAACATGAGAAATTCAGAGCTAATTTTACTTTAACATGTTCAAGCAACAGATGGTATTTTACCAGCCAGGCTTTATAAAAAATGTAAAATACTTAGTGAAATCTCTATGATGCAATGTTGCTCTGTGTCCTCATATTACTTCAAATATTACAGATAATGTTAATATTGGAGTTTTTTCAGTCTGAGCTCTTGTTCACTTGTTACTGTGTCTGACTAGCTGTGTAATGATGGGGTGAGTATTACCGCGCTACCAAGAAAGTGGGGGAAAAGGGGAAGGGGTACGGCTGCGGCACTGAAAGGTGTATCAGACCAGAAACAAATGAAGAAAAAAGGGGTAGTGCTGCGCTGTGAATAGGGAATGGGATAAACGTGCAGAGGAAGTGAAGCAAATCCTTATATATGAAAAAATATAGTCTGACTACTAATCATAATGACAATAGTAGGGAATGATAATAATATACCATAAAAAATAAGTAACATCAAAATTAAACGTGCTACAGTGCAGCTAAAACTAGCTGACAAAAGTGTGGAGTAATACAAAGTGACAGTGCTGGTATCATATAGTGAGATACAGTAATAAACAATGTACTAATACACAATATGGTGTACAGCGTGCATAGCACAACACACAGCAGTGACTGAAATACACTGAGTTAAATGTCCATGCAACAAATAACTAATAAGCATAATAAAGGAAGAAATACAAAATAAGAGTGCTGGTGTAGATGCCAAGATAACTTGAAGAAAAGTGGGTTTCCAGTGTTCTCTTCAGAGTAAGTGAGGATGTCCCCTTACCTTACTGCTGTAAGGTAACAGCATATAAACCCAGGTACACTTTTCTGGTCGTATCCACATAGGGTGTAATCCAAATGGACTGTAATTGAAAAGATAGATCCCTCTCGGTAGTCACGTCCGAACAATGACAGTGACTCGCACCCAGGGAGATAAAGTGCCAATAGTGCAGTATTGTTTTAAAAAAGGTTTATTAAACAAAATAATACACTAGGGTACTCACATTGCTGTGATAAATTCAGGCATGTAAAAAAGTGCGTTCGCCGACGTCACCTCCGGTACCTCTTGGTTGACTCTTTGTTACACTTGTACGCGTATTCGTCACTTCTTGTGACTTCAGGAGAAGTCACGAGAAGTCACGAATACGCGTATGAGTGTAACAAAGAGTCCACCAAGAGGTACCAGAGGTGACGTCGGCGAATGCACTTTTTCACCGGAAACCCACTTTTCTTCACGTTATCTTGGCATCTACACCAGCACTCTTATTTTGGATTTCTTCCTTTGTTATGCTTATTAGTTATTTGTTGCATGGACATTTAACTCAGTTTATTTCAGTCACTGCTGTGTGTTGTGCTATGCACGCTGTACGCTCTATTGTGTATTAGTACATTATTTATTACTGTATCTCACTATATGATACCAGCACTGTCACTTTGTATTACTCCACACTTTTGTCAGCTAGTTTTAGCTGCACTGTAGCACGTTTAATTTTGATGTGACTAGCTGTGTAACCACCTCGGCTTCATTCACTGTTGTGCTTGTTTGCTGCTTGTCCTGATCTCAGGTCGTCTCCTGGATTTCCTATTGTCTTCTGCTGTTTGTACTCTGCACACGTGAGTGGTCTCTGCATCCTCAGCTGGGTGTACCTGGTTCCAGTTTGCTGCAAGTCCATTCCCACCATCAGGGGCTCTGGTGAAGAAGCAGTCTGGGGCTTAGACTCTGCGCCCTGGGAAACCCTGAGTTGGCATTCTATGCGTGAAGGTAAAAAACCCTCTCTGTGCAGTGCCCCCCCTAATACTTACCTGAGCTCCTTCTTGATCTAGTGATGTGCACAAGAGCATTTACATTCCAGGGACTCTCCCTCCTCAGCTGAGACAACAGCGGGAGTCATTGTGATTGTCACAATGTGAGAGGGTGGGGGGGTCACAGCGACAACAGTTGATGGCACAGTGGCGGCATTTGATGGCACAGTGGCAGCATTTGAAGGCATAGTAGCAGCATTCGATGGGCACAGTGTCAGCATTTGATGGACACAGTGGCAGCATTGGATGGTACAGTGGCGGCATTCAGTGGGAACAGTGGCAGCATTTGATGGGCTCAGTGGCAGCATTTGATGGTCACAGTGGCAGCGTTTGATGGGCACAGTGGCTGCATTTGTATTATCCTGCTCTCTCATGTGCCTTTCCTTCCATGATCTCGTCACTCCTCTTGGATGCACCCCAACCCCCGGCCCAGGGTCACCCTCCCAGACTGAGGAGCTCCCCATGGACCCCGACAGCCTCCAAACTCTCCTACTCCAGCTCTTCCACCGTCTTTCTCAGCTGGGCTGACCCCAGGTCTTAAAGGTCACCCTCCCAGACTGAGGAGCTCCCCATGGACCTCGACAGCCTCCAAACTCTCCCACTCCAGCTCTTCCACCGTCTTTCTCAGCTGGGCTGACTCCAGGTCTTAAAGGAGGTCTGATTAGTTTAAAAAGCAGTTCAGCACAAAAGACACACATGACAATAAATAAAGTGCATAAAAATGTATAAAATTCATATACTGCACAATGTTTATGAAGTTGCTATAATTGATGAGTGACACAACACATACTGTAAGCACCAGGAAGTGTCCAGTAAGTGTTTCTATGCATGAAACATAAGGTGATTTTGTGATAACCTCCACCAGTGAACATACTAGCAGCTCACCTCAATGTATGGACCCCTGATAAATCTGAAAGATCACACAGGCTTTTCTCTCACAAGGGTAATAATACTGGATCAATAGATGTGATGACGGCTGAAAAAGAGCATTCACTGATCTGAATGGGTCACTTGCTCTGCACTCTGCACAAGAACTCCGGTTCACAGAAACATGAAATGAAAACAGTAGTATATAGTGGTCTCCATATATAAACTTGTTTATTTAGTAAAAAAAAATTGCACCTACAAGTGCAACACTGAAACCCAGTGCTAGGTGACAAGGCATGTAGATAAACGAATCCACGAGGATCAGCGATAGATGCGCGTGACCTCACTGATTCACGTGGTTCCTTCCATACGCGTTGCGTCCCAGGGAGTGGTACTTCAGCAGCTGCTGTTGTTAGGGTTTTAATTGCGCTGATTAATTTTAGTGTTTATACATTTACCAAGGCCTGGCCCCTGCCAATCCAGATTGTATATTTTTCAGAGCTTCCTAAACCACCCCAGGCAGCTCCACCCCTCATTTCCTCCTCTTTCCAGATCTTTCCAGCAAGCCATAGAAAGAAGAAGAAGGTCTCAGTGATGCTGCCTGTGAGTCACCAGCTCCTGACCCAGCTCCTGGCCCAGAATGAAAACAAACAGGCCTAGCCACCAAATAGGCCTGCCTAAATGTACCTACGCTGCTATAAAATCCTTGCTCTAGCACCTACCTAACTAGAGGGTGCTACATAAGATTATTTTTTTGGCCTTAAGTGGCCAAGAAACACTTATTAACACTAGTCAAGTAAAAACACTTATTTAGTGTGTATCTTTTGACAACTTCAAAGATGTGAACCATGTCCAGATTTAGGTGACAGTAGGTGGAGTCCTAGCACCTACCTGCCCAACATCTAGTATAAACTGGTCTTCAGATCCCAGATGGACCTTATCTAGTTGTTCCTGGTTCCAACCTCTTGTTCTGCTAATATACAGTAGTTGCAAAAGCATGGCAATCTGCTGTGTGGATTACATTCCCTAGTGGCTAATGGTATTTACTCTGATCCCCAGTCAAATCAAGTAACTAAGTGAAAAGTGTGCCAGTTAATTACTTCCTAGTATCCAATCAAAGAGGGGGCGCAAACAGAAGATGAATGGCAGTGTAGATGGTAGTATTGAGAACATCCATACAGAGAAAAATTAAGAACATGTATATGATTATTTTAGAGGAACTCTGGTTGGAACTATAGAATGAAGGACAGCAGCATTGCCTTTTGACATTTTTATTTACATTTTTATATATTGTTTTACTTTTTTTATGTGTTGATTTTCTACAATTCATACAGTAAAAAATATTTGTTTTGCAAATAAGCACCCATAATCCTTAATACATTATAGGCTTTCTAAAGAGAAATCACAACATATACTGTTTGCCTTTGGATTATCTTTCCCTGACAGAAACTTTATACGGCTTGTCTGAGCAAAGCAGACAGAAAAGGTGTAGGTGTGTGTGTATATAAAATAATCATATGGAATAGTTTATATGCAAATTATTTTAATTGATTTCTGTCACAGTTTGGTTAACTGAATCCAAGAAACCAATGAAATAGTGAGTGGATGATTGCCATAATTAAAAACTTCCAAAGGTGCTACAGAACTACCTAGTGTATAACCAACATTAGCATTGGTGAAAGATGGTCAGGAATCATTATCTCCGAGTCCCGACTAGTTTCTATTTTATCTACAAGCAAACCTGTCATATACCTACAGTCATCATCAGAGGGAACGCTAGCTTTTTAATCATTGACATTCTCTGCACACTGAAAAAAAGGAAAGAGAAGAGCAGACACTAGTCTAGTTCAATCATCATATACATTATAAATATATATCCCCGATTTTCCTATCGAGTACGTTCAACACAATAACGGTTTTGGCAGTTTTGATGAAGGCTCCACAGTAAAAAAAAATATGTCCAATTCCAATTCTTAGTATGACATCCCATCAAAAAAATAATTTGGAAACTTTCAAGTGACCATAGCGTTATCTTTTTGCTCAAAGACAGAAAGACGGTTTCAGTTTGAAGTCAGCCAAAAGCATAACCATTTCCTATTGTCCTTTGGTAGTCTGTTATTTCAAACTGAAGTATACTGTTAACTTGTCGTTAAGACAAGATAGAATTAAAGCTTAAAACTCACGTTTCAGATGCCTTAACTACATTCATCCTATAATTAAATTATTTTTGGTCTATGTCTGAATACTTTTATTGATTTTTTTTATCCTCGCAAATGTCTAAGGTGAATTCACTTGAAAGTGCATGTCTGCTTTCCTGGCATATTATACTGTATAGGTAACGGTCACGGATGAGTACATTTTGGAATGACATAGAATAAGGACTGCAAACAAATATAGAACCAGTGTTGATCTGCTTTCAAACACGAGTGTTACAGAATCCTCTAAAATAACAAGCTTCACTGTCTTTGTTAGATGAATGCATTGTTCTTGTGTTCATGCTCAGCATTTCACTTTTTCTCTTGGCGTGTCATTGTCTTAAAAAAAAATAAAAAAATAGAGTATGTAATTGATTCACACCACACAGCAAATTAATTGCAATTTATAAAACAGTTTTAGAATGTATCTTGCTCTTGTTTTAAAAATCCTGACTTTCAAAAATGTTTTAGTGCTCTTTTAGCTGGGAGGTGCACGGGGAACAACAGCTATATGACAAAGCTGCATGAATTCTCCATCTCAGCAGTAATGAATGCAGTCTAAAGAAACTTCACTCCAGCCCAGCAAGAACTGGGCTGAAGGAAATTTGCTCCTCATGCCAGTACTAGTAAGATATGCCTACTTGTGTCTTTGGCTGAGGAAGCGTCACCATTCAACTATCAATCAGATTGAGAACTGCAGTCTGTGGCACTTGCTGAGAATTCTGTAGATGCCCGTTACCTGTTCAGGCCTGCAATCACAGTTTCTAGCAGAGGGAAGTCTTCCAGCACCAATTTCCTTGGCAGAAAATGAACAATAAACATGTCCTTTACGAATACTAACCTTTCACTATTCACTTTCACCTTTCACTATTCTCACCAGTCAACGCAACACCATGACTAAAGTACCTCCAAGGATATGGAGAGAAGAGAAAAAAGAAAAACAAAGACAGAGGCCATAGGAGAGATCCTTATAAAGTAGAAGTTTACAGATAGTACAGTACAAAGTATGAAGAGAGGATAAAATGCAACAATGTACTCACATATGTAAGGTTGCTTTTGTGGGATCAGACAACCTAGGGTGAAAATTCTGCACAGAATATAGCTGTCCCTGCATAGAAAGAGGTTGTACTCAATACTCTGGGTCATAATCCACATAATCGTATGCCCTGAGGTCTCTGGATTCAAGTGTACTCATAGCAAGAAATCTTTAGGCCCCAAAAGATAGGAAAGTGATGTCAGCAAAAGCATTTAAAATGTAAAAGAGAAGCTAAGAAGTAAATTATTCATGATGTTGACATTTATTGCTCATGGTATATTATAACAACACTATCAACTAGGCACTATACTGGCCACTCCTCGGGATGATGCATAAAACACATTGCCAGATGGAATCATGAAGCAGAAAGAAAAGCTTTTAATATGTTTTACAAAAAGACTTAGAAAATGAGAGATCCAGAACACAAGGTTTTATAATACAGCACCATGCCACTTATTATACTGCGGCAGGTCGGCATGATCCTGCGAACCATCGTACCTGTATGTTGGCTCCTTTAAGCCTTTAAGTAATATACGACGGCTTGTGTTCCCTGGTCCATACCTTTGCATGGGTTGCGCCTCATATATGGGGAATCACTTTACGCCAGACTTACGCAGACCCCGTATATTATGCGCCGGGCGCAAGTACGTTTGTGAATCGGCGTATCTCCCTAATTTGCATATGTGCATAGAAAATCAATGGGAGCGGCAAATGCGCCCAGCGTAAATATGCGCTCACGAAACGACAGCGTAGGCAAGTTATTTCGGCCGTAGGAAGCCTATTTTTAGGCGTATCTCAGATTGTGGGCACGGCGCATAGATACGACGACGCATAGTTACACTTACGTTGCGTATCTGGAGATACGTCGGCGTAAGTGCCTTGTGAATCCGGGCCATATTAGTTAACGGTTTCCTTTTAAAAATGATTAAAAATGGATAAAAATCAATCATATAATGTACCTTCAGTTTCTAGTTTTGTTTTTGCATGTTGTTTGCTGCTTCTGTGATGTACAGAGCACAGAGCCAATACAGGGCAGTGATGGTTTGGAAAACGAAACTGATTGGTGCTGAGGGGTTTTAGACACACAGTAATCACACCTCCTTGATAAGTGACCAGAGAGAGAAAGCTCCCAGTACTGTGGTTATCAGGAAACAGACAACCAGGAAGTGTGGAGATCAGAGAAGAATTACAGCAACTTGAGAGCAAAAACGAACAATGAGGACATGAAAACAGCACTGCATTAAGGTAAAGGAAGCTATTAAGATAAAAAAAAATCCTTTACAAACCCTTTAAGGTAATAAAATAGTCCTTAGCAAAAAATAAAAACAAAAAGGTCTCTCTTGTATTGAGCCTTGCAAATGTTTATAAGTTTTCCAGATAGTGCAAACTCCACTTCATGAACTCCTCAAGTTTATTTTCTAACTTCTAAAAATACCTCCAAATATTCTGAATCTATTAATGCATCCAGAAGAGATATGCCACCCTTTAAAAACTTGCCTTTTAGTAAGTACAAAACTTGACATCCACAAACAAACTGGAACTGATGTTGCAAAGAAACAAACAAATCAACATTCAGGCTGGCACGTCAGATCTCTCTCATGTGGTGTTCACTGGACTTTCAGGCCTTGGGCTGGCAATATAGCTCTTTTCCTCTAGGCTTTCCCAGGAACTTTTCCAACCGGTCCCTCCAACCTTCAGCTTGTGTAAAGGTAGAGAAGTGATGGTTTCGCAAAGCTTCTGGAATAATTCCAGGACTTCCTGCGTATCTTTAAAACAACAAGGATTTCCATACATTGTTTCAACAATTTTTCTTCAAGTAGAACATCCGGATAGAGGCGTAAAAAGGGGGCAGATACTTCTCCAATCAGCATGAATAACAACAGAAACACCTCACTACTAGATAAAATCTTTCTTAACCATTGAAGGTATTTAAAAATAATAATATTCTGGCATGTTAAGAATTCAAACATAAGTCCATTAAGTATGCATAAATAGTGGAGGGAAGTAGAAAGCCCACAGGTTTGGGAGTGGATGGAGTCAGTGGAGGAGACTTATAGGAGGGAGGAGTGGAAAGACGGGACAGACGAGGAAAATGCCGACTACAGGGGTAAATGGGTAAATCGGTTTAATAAAAAAAAAACAGGGGATACATGGAAAATCTGAGGGAGATATAGAAAGCCCAAGCTGCATCTGAGACAAACTAGTAGAGTGGAGTGACGAGATGGTGGGGTGGGGGGGGTTAGGAGGGAGGGAAGGGGAGGGTCGCTGGGTCCAGCTTATTGTATTCCCCTTATATTCACCTACAATTGGAAAATTCAATTAATTCTCTATAAAAACAGACAATATATATTTAAATAAAAAAAAAAAAAGAAAAGAGAATCATCATGAAAAACTAAAATAAAAAGGAATTATATATCCGCAGATGATGCTAAAACTTCTTCGGAGACGATGGGGGACCATCTTCCATGAGAAAGTCACCAAGAAAGTTATTGACTGAGCGGAATAAAAAAAAAAAAAAAGTATGCATAAATAAAGTGTTTTCTAGCAGAAGTTTTTATTATTAGGCATATACACTCAATATTGCAGCAGAATTTAACAAATCAGAAAAGAGAGCTTTCAATTCTCAGATTGGATTCAGAAGTGACCTGAGGCAAAAAACACCCTCAGTTCCTTATCCTTTGGACCCATGTAGAACCAAGTGGAACCAAGGAATCATCGAACAAAACCTTACACCTTACTTCAACACATATTCTATCTCAGAGCATAGCTTCTTAACCTTGCAATACATGATTATCATAAGAAAATAAAAATAGCAATAAATATGAACAATGTAACACTAAAGTAAAATATCCAAAAGGCAATTACTTTAAAATTCTGACCAAGCAAACTTTCCCACCAATAAACCTTAGCATTTTCTTCAAAGGCATGCATATAACACTTACCGTATATATCGGCGCATAACACACACTTTTTTCACCCTGAAAACAGAGTGAAAATAGCATGTGCGTGTTATACGCCGATATCTTTTAAAAATGACATGGTACAAACTGCATATAGCGCCTTTGGGGGTTGCGATCTCAGGCGAGCAGACACTATCAGAGACAGGGGGGTCCCGGGACACTCAGTTCCCAGCATTGAAAACCTTCAGCAGACATCCTCCTGCTGCTCTGCACACAGAAGCCAGTCTAACTCTCGCGGCCATCATAGCAACGCTCTGCACTGCTCACGGGAGTTGAGGATGACATGTGGTTATGTGGTGTGATTATCTGTTTTACAGAGCTTGGCGCCATCTACAGCTGATCCTAATCTTAGCTGTTGACAGTCATTTCTTGACAGGACAATGGCAGGTACAAATCTTTTTAATGAAAGGGGTAGTAAAAAAAATAGTCTGCAGGGGCTGGGGGTCCTCGGAGAGCAATAAATCATAATGCCAGTGGGGGGGAGGGGGTGAGAACAATGAATGACACTGCCTGACAGGGGGGATGGGGAGCTAAGAGAGACACACAACACACACTGGCTGACAGCTCCCCTCCCTGAAAAGGGTTGGTGTCTCTTTGCCCTCCCTTGTCAGGCATCAGTGTGTGCACTGGTCTTAACCACTTCAGCCCCAGGATTTACTTCCTGAGCTACCCTTATTTTGCTTCAAAGTTCTTTATTGAAAATGTTTAATTTTTTTCATGAAACTTCCCTCTTAAAATTAGGGTGCGTGTTATACGCCGATAAATTACCTGACAGAATTATACCCAGACATGCTAAAATCTCAAAATCAAAGATCCCTCCAGTCTGTAGTCACAAATACACCTATCATTTCTTCATCCATTGGCCATCCAATCACTCACTCCTTCAGAAACAGAAAGCATTCTTTCATATATTTTTATCACACATATACATATATACCTATGCATATCTATGACAAGCCCATGTCATTAGCGCATCATTTTTTATTTTATTATACATAACATTACACCAGCTGAGTTATCCCACCTTTTTTTTTTATGTTATAGATCAGGACTAGAGCAAGCAAATAAACTATTAACTGAATGGAACTAGAAGACATCTTACAAAACTACAAAACTGCATGTAGCACTGCACACAAAAATAATAGCTTATAAAAATCAATTGGATACCATGGACTAAAGGAACGTCTATTTTATCAGCAAACATTAGGGGCAGATTACAAGTAGGCAATACCATCTATGCTAGAAAGAAGGGAGAGTTACATGGGAAATAAGTAGAATGTATTGCTTATATCCCAGGTATGTACCACCAGAGAAAAAGAAACATAGCGCCTCTAAGTGCAGTATTGTTAAACCATTTATTGATAAGTCAAAAGTAAAACTACTCACAAAGGGAGCATAAACACAAGCAGATAATAACCCAACAGCAAAATCCGGGGGTGGTTTTCTCCGAAACGTTTGTGTCTCTGAAGTGCAGCTGAAAGTTCATGCAGGTGGATTCCATCATTCACAGCCTATCGGAAACGGCAGGGAACACAGGGGAGATCGGAGATGACGTCATGTCCGAGTGCAGGGTCAGAGGAGGCAGCTTTGCGTTCAGAACATGCTTGCTTCTTCCTCAGGCCCAACAAAACAGCATCTTTGTTGTGGTATATGTGTGCTGGGGAGATAAACCCACCCAAATTTAAAATCCTCACAGTTTGCGGGATTTGCCTTTCCTTTCTACTTTCTGTTCTTCTTCCCCCTCTTCTGCCTCTTCTGTATGTTTTCTTTTGGGGGCAGGTATGGGGGTTAGGAATAAAAAAGACCCAGAGATATCTGGGTTAGCAAGAGAAGAAGTAGATGATACGGGTACTAAATCACTGATACTTTTTGTCTGTATGTACCACCAGAGGGCCTATGAAAGTAAGGACTACCACAATACCATGTAGTGTACTCACATTGGAGCCAGTGTAAAGCAATGTATTCAATTTGATGCATAATTCATGAACCTTATACACAAGTATTCAAATACCTGCAAGACTGGCAACAATGTGAGCAATGGTAAGCCCATCAAACAGTCCCTGTTGTCAGGGGCCTAAATGCAGAGAAGACTGAGTTTTACCAGGAAATAGAGGTATAACTGTAAGTTGCATGAATAAGACAACAAATTCCTGCTACCCAACAGGACTTAAAAAAAATCATGAAGGGTAGCAGCCCAGAACAGTCCGTAAAGGCAATATGCAAACTGTATTAGTTCAAAACAGTATATTTATAACCTCTTACCATGAGCGATTAGTACATCAAAATGTTAGCATACAAAATATTAGCAGAAAAAAAGATCTGCCATATAATACTAATACCTCATATGCCTGACAATAAACCATTGTAAATGACCCAAACCACTCATATTAAACGAGTAGTTGCACAACAGCTAAACCATTATCTGAAAGTTCAATATTAGACATTTTAAAGAGGGGAAAAGACATGTCAACATATAAATCTAAGGCAGAAGGCAACAGAGACATTTTATAATATAAGTGTTATACATATGATGTTACCCTTCATTTTACTTTTATCAATATGCACTTGTAAGTTGCTTAAAATTGATATGGTTACCTGATCAGGTTCCACATGAGAGGAAGTAGCTACAAAATGTTTAGATACCTTGTAATATATAAAATTGTGAAATTACGTCATATTTACCAATTCCCATTCAAGTTAAACATGTCCCTCAGCATAGACTCAAAATGTGATAATGGCTACAATATTTTAACTACTTGCCGACCAGCCGCCATAGAATTCTACGGCGGCAGGTCGGCTCTCCTGGGCGAGAGCCCGTACATTAACGTCCGCTCTCTTAGCGGCCACTAGGGGCACGTGCGCGCTGCCGGAGCTGCGCGCGCGCCCCCCGCTCGTCCGTGACTCCTGTGCGGGTGCCCGGCGGGCGCGATTGCCGCCGGGCACCCGCGATTGCTAGTTACAGAGTGGGGACCGGGAGCTGTGTGTGTAAACACACAGCTCCCGGTCCTGTCAGGGGGGGAAATACTGATCCTCTGTTCATACAACGATTTCTCTTAGTGAGGCCACCCCCCCACAGTAAGAACACACCCAGGGAACATACCTAACCCCTTCCCCGCCCCCTAGTGTTAACCCATTCACTGCCAGTGGCATTTTTATAGTAATCCAATGCATTTTTATAGCACTGATCGCTATAAAAATGCCAATGGTCCCAAAAATGTGTCAAAAGTGTCCGAAGTGTCCGCCATAATGTCGCAGTACCGAAAAAAAATTGCTGATTGAACTCCTTGCAACTGGTCGTAAAACATAGGTTATTGTTAACAACAACAGCATATCCTAAAAGCAACAGCAGGACTTAACTACTAAAGAGAGGAACAATGTGGTTTGCAAGACCTTGCACCCATTCTGTTTTCACGTCGGGACCCCACCCTTCCCCATGATCATTTAGGCTCGGGACAAGGGGGGCCTTACCATACCTGTGTTGCTTATGAAAGGTTCTGGCACTGGATGGATATCAACATCCTCCTGTACAAGGAAGTAATCTGTATCCACTAGGGATTGGGGTACTCATATAAGTCCCCTTTCGTTAAGAGGGAGCACTCTGTCAAGAACCATAAATTCTTCAGGTAGGGCACTAATTATTCCATATTATTCCTGGGGACAACATCCTACTTAATGTATGCTGCACAGTTTTTGGCACAGGGAGATGTTGCGGAACATACACAGTATTCCCAAACTCAAAATCATCTAAATTTAGTGGGGGCGGTAGGTGTGAGGGCTTCTAGTGCAAAATATTCTGCACACCAGAAAACGGATTCCTTATTTGCATGCATAATGATATCTTTTAGTCTGACCGTTGTTCCTGCAACACCTACTGAACTAACCCTGACACTCTCTGAACCTTCTCCAGGTACCCTACATTTGTGGTATCTCCTTGTGACAAATCCATGTCAGCAAGGAGATAGTTAATTTAGTTTAGGTCAGAAGAGAGTGTGGAGAGTGGAGGCGTATGTGTCTTAATGTTCTGTGTAGGAATTCTCGTAGTTACCACCCATAGGCTGTTAGCTGTCTGCTGTATCATTCTAACATTTGCTTTAAGGCCCAAAAAAACATTTGTCTATAAAGTCCAAAACAATCTGGGCCAGATCCACATACATTTAGATAGGCGCAGCGTATGTGAGATACGCTACGCCGCTGTAACTTGCTTTTGAATTCTTCGAATCCACAAAGAATTTGCGCCGTAAGTTACGGCGGCGTAGTGTATCTCTCGGCGCGTAATTCAAATCGGCGAGTAGGGGGCGTGTTTCATTTAAATGAAGCGCGTCCCCACGCCTAATGAAATGCGCATACGCCGTCCCTAAATTTCCTGCCGTGCATTGCGCTAAATGACGTCGCAACGACGTCATTTTTTTAACTTAGACGGGAATTACGTCCATCCCTATTCACGGACGACTTACGCAAAAAAAATTATAATTCAAATTTCGACGTGGGAACGACGGCTATACTTAACATGGCAAATCTAACTATACGCCGCAAAATACCAGCTTTAACTATACGCCGGAAAAAGCCGACTAGAGACGACGTAAGAGAATGCGACGGCCGCGCGTACGTTCGTGGATCGTCCGAAAAAGCTAATTTGCATACCCGACGCGGAAAACGTCGCAAACTCCACCCAGCGGACGCCGAAGTATTGCATCTACGATTCGAAAGGCGTACGAAGCCGTACGCCTGTCGGATCGAACCCAGATGCCGTCGTATCTTGGTTTGAGGATTCAAACTAAAGATACAACGCGGGAAATTTTAAAGTACGCCGGCGTATCTACTCTCTCTCTGGATCTGGCCCTCTATGTTTTTGTAATATTTTAGGCTGTGCCTTAGAAAATCTTGACACTTTAAACAATGGTAAGTGCAGGATGTTCCCTTTACCCATCCTGTAAACAAAAAGAGCAAATTATGCGAGGAGACCTATGGACCTTTTGAATGTGCAACTGTTGTAGGAGCAGGAAAATCAGCTGGCACTGAAATAGCACCTGATAAACTGTTCAACTGCTGTGCATGGACGTCAAAGCGGAATAGTTTCACAATCAAAAAATACCCCTAGTCTGTCTCTCTCAGATTAGCACTCACATGGAAGCAAAGGGCAGGGAGTGTTATAAATAGGGTTGTCCCGATACCGATACTAGTATCGGAACCGATACCAAGCATCTGCCCGAGTACTTGTACTCGGGCAAATGCTCCCGATGCTTCACCCGATACTTGTACTGTCAGGGGTGATCAGTGCATGGGGAAGCTACAGGCACCAATCACCACTATATAGTGTATTCCGGTGTGTATCGCGCTGTGTATTCCTTCCGTGTATTCCCGCCGTGTATTCCTCCGTGTATTTCCGCTGTGTATTCCCGCCATGTATTCCCACCGTGTATTCCCACTGTGTATTCCTCCGTGTATTCCCGCCGTGTATTCCTCCGTGTATTCCCTTCATGTATTCCCTCAGTGTATTCCCTCTGTGTATTCCTCCGTGTATCCCACCGTGTATCTCTCCCCTTCTGTGCTCCTCCTCCACCCCCTGGAACTGTCAGGATGGAGAGCGGGGTAGGAGCCGGTGCGAATGGACAGAGTCAGTGATCCCTGACTCGGTCCATTCACATAACTGAAACATCGTAAACTGTGATTACAATGTTTCAGTTTATGAATGAAGAGAAGACGCTGTCTTCTCTCCTTTCATTTTCAGTGCAGCTGATGCTGCTGAGAAAGGGACTGTGGAACATGTGTTCTCTGTCTCAAAGAGGAGATGTCAGAGGTCTGTTAAGACCCCTGATATCTCACCAAAGCCCCCCAACAGGGCTGGAAAAAAAAAGAAATAAAGAATAAAACAAATAAAACAAAAAAGAATAAAAAAATGATTGTAGAAAATAATAAAAAAATAAAAGAAAAAACACACTGACACAGTCCACCCCCCCCATTAAAAAAAGAAAGCATTATAAATAAATAAAAAATTGTAAAAAATTAAAAACAAATTGTTAAAGATAAAACAAAAAAAAAACTACTGACACATATGCTGCTGTCACATGAGATTAAAAAAAAGTATCGGGACAACCCTAGTTATAATCTTTCAAGAGACTGAATAATACATCTACTTAGCAATGTTCTCTATGCAAGCATAAATAAGCAATTATAAAATAAAGAGTTATGATATGAAAAATGTCTGGGCGTGTGTAAGGGAGAAACCTCTCAACTGAAAGCAAAACATGTCTAGTCCATACCTTTACTGATTAGGCTCAACAATATCTGCACAATCTCCCACAGATCAAGTGCTATGTCCTGGCGCTCAAGGCTTCTTTCCGAATGGGGAAGCAATCGGGGACAACAGTATGCACCGAAGCAGCCTGTTCCCTAATGGCAACACCCCACCCATTCCTTGTGTCTTAGTTTTATGCAGTATGTAACAGGAAAGTCCAGTATCCTGTTTTCCATTCTACACGCGTCATATTCAATATATTATGAATATACTGTGCATAACAGAAAAAAGGGACTTTGCAATAATAGTCAGCAAGAAACAATTACCCATAGGCCTTTACGTAAAGGAAACAGATGTATATATAACAGGAAAACTAACCCAGGAAAGGGGATCTAGAAAAGGCAAAAATAACAGGAAAACACAAATGTTCTCAGGCTTCAAATAAAAATGGGAGGAAGCTTACATCTTTGAAACCAGAAATGTCTGAGTTGCAAAAACTTAGAATTTCAATAATTTCAGCAGAATTAGAAGTTTAAAGTCTAACTCCAAAATTCAGTTAAGCGTGACTATATAACATTTAAATAAAGCATAACCCTTATGCCGCGTACACACGATCGGGCTTTTGCCCGGCCAAATCACATCGGAATTTGGATGAAAAAACTCCAATGGGGCTACACACAATCGGGTGTACGGGGCATAACATTATCTATGTTCCCCAGGCCAAAGGTTTCCAGTCCTCACCTGGTCCAGCCCTTTCCAAAAATTGTATAATTTGGCTGCATGGCTTTTCTTAAGGCCCCCAGACAACAGCTAAAGGGAAGACGGGAACCTTGCAGGATATACGACACTGTTAAAGATGAGGTCAGGCTGCACACAAACAAGATAGAGGAATGATTAAATTGTAATCAAGTAATTACCTGAAACAATGAGAATGTATGCAGCATGTAGCAATGTATGCTGATAGCGTAGTAAACTACCCAGGTACTTAAAAAGGTACAAGCAAGAACTTTTTTAGGCATTGTTATAGTGCAGTCAGCACATTAGATACCCCTTTCAGATGGCATTATAGCACATTATGAGGCTACAATACTGTTATGAGCTTTTGGATTCAGAGTTTAAAGAACTCTGGGTCCAGAAAACAATGAAGTCTGCTGTAAGTGTGCAAGGGTCATCCACCTCATAACAAAATAATTGGTTATTGCCTGTTTTTTTACAAGGTATTTGGAAAAGGTCACGTTCTCTCACCAGCGTCTGCCTGCTCTAATTGAGATCCTTAAAAACAGAAGTAGGCTTATAATACAAATAACAGTTAGAAAGACTTAAGAGACCTAAGAGATGTGGACTTAAGCCTGAAATGAATTTCATGCAATGCTCATTATGCCCTTTTTACTATTTGTCCTAGATCCTTCAAACTCTTTCATTCATGAAGAGGTTTTCAATTACTTTTGCTTTTAGTAGGGGTTATATTAGGGCTCCCATATACAGGAATAATGTGTGAATGCCCCGGATTATCTACAATTATTGTAAGGTTGCAGCCTGATGTCATCCAGCTTCATGGGTATAAGTGGTTTGATCCGCTACGCTAGTGATGTCAATGAGTTGAATGAAATCTGTAAATAAAATTCCACTTGAATCTTTTAAGATGGTTTTAAGGATGCTCATTGATGCACCAAGGCACAAATTTGTTAATGTGCAGAGAAGTATTGTATCTGAAGCACCTCTTGGTAAAACTCTATAAACAAAAGATGCACTTTGAAATGTGAACACTCTGATCAGAAAAGTTTTAAAAACAAGTTCTACTGTACGCAATCACTTTTTTTGTTTTCAACTCCATTTCCATCTATGTTTCATTGATGTCACACAGCAAATCTATTTTTAACTAACTTGATTCAAGATGCCTCTGGCACAAATGGTAATTCAGAGATTGCAGAAGGTTTTCTCACGCATTGTTGGGATCTAATAGAAAATGGACATTTTGCAATCTCTGAAAACAGGAACAAACTAGGATCTTGATCTCAATGATATTTACAGAAGCAATAACACTTATCAACAATGTGTGAGTCATCACTATGATTTGTCTTTATTTTATAAATAGGTTTTCTGACTCAAACACTGAAAACAATTTAATTGTCTAAATCGTGTTGAAGGAAAACAGCCTAAAGTATTAAAAGGGAAATATTATTACAGTAGATACTTACAGGTTCTAAAAAATATTGTTATAATACTTATTATGCAGTCAGAACAATATCTATGAAGGTTATGCGCAAGGCTATTTTAAATGCATTATGGCACACAATTCAAAAGCGCTATAATGTTAGATGGCGGTCATTATGATTGTCACCAAATCTTTTGACAAGTTAGATGAATCTGGCAGTGCTGCGAAAGGGTTTTCATGCACTTCACATGCCCCCTTTTCCAAGCCTAGATGGATGGAGTTTGTAACAAATACAACAAGAAATGGCAAAAAGGGATAAATAAAAAACATGACTAAAAGTTTATTGAAACACGCGTAGAGAATATTTTACTATCTTTTGTATGGATGGAGTTTGTACATACACACAATAGCCAAGCCCATTCAGGGTACAGAAAATACATCTACTGCCTAGGGTTTTGGCTTTTTGGTCCAAAGTCAACAAAATAGGATGGAAAAAGTATAACATAGTTAAAACAATGTGATTTAGAAGCTATTGTGAATGTAAAATAGTATCAGCTGTAGAGCTACAAGTGAGGGCTAATCCAAGGATTTGAATTTGGAACTGAGAAAGAGTGATAACCTCCACCAGCCAAGCCACCATAATGGACCTGTTGCTGCTGCCCATAAGAACAAAATGTCAGAATTGGGCTCTGTGTACTTATAGACCTTACAGGTGTTACCTGGACAGATATGAAACAGACAGGCAACAAATGGTCTTAACAGGTGTGGCTGACCAGAAAATGTTCACCATGGATCTGAGAGTTGAACACCTAGTCTCTTGCATTTAAGCCTTATTAGAATGGAAGGATCATGTGTTCTTGTTTATTTATAGTTCTTATATATAAGTAAATGCAGTTTAGTTCTTTTGATAACTGTCAGCCAGAAGACTACATGTGTTAAACCACTTTAATACAAGGCTCTTTTACCCCCTTCCTGACCAGGCCAATTTTCAGCTTTCAGATATTTCTCATACTTTGCGGAATAGCCTATTTTTCATAATTGTAGGGTTTTTCGGCAAGCAGTGTTTTTAAAAAGGAAATGAACACTCGAAGCTGTGCCCAAAATAAGGCAGACAGGGTAATAGGTCACAGGCACCAGTATTGCTTGTTGTTTCTCTAAAGCTGATCTTTATGCTATTACAAACTAGCTATGCTTTCCTTGTTCTGCACAGTGGTGTCCGTTTATGAAGCCGTGAAATATATTCACTGCTTTATTCTCCGGCATTCTCAGAGGAGATTGTTCTTCTCTGAGTGCATGTTTATGAAGCGGTGTAGACCGCTTCACCTTTAGAGGAGTTAAGAGGTCTACAAACGCTTCCAACACTGGAGAATGCCCCCTGATACTGGAATCTTCCAGATTCTGATAAGCCTTGCCCACAGACCCCCACAACCACCAGGCAAGGGTTGTGGAGATGAGGCCCTTGTCCCTATCAACAAGGTGCTTTGAGGACCCCAAAGCACCCTCCCCATGTTGAGGGCATGTGGTCTGGTACAGTTCATGAGGGGGGGCGCTCTCTCGCCCCCCTCTTTTGCTGCAGCCTGCCAGGTTGCATGCTTGGATAAGGGTCTGGTATGGATTTTGGGGGGGCCCTCGCACAATATTCATACCAGACCCAAACAGCCTGGTAATGGACTGGGGGGACCCATGCCATTTTTTTTCAATGAGTTTTAGCTATATTGCCGAGACCCGACAATTCATTACAGCCACGATTAGTTTTAAATTACTGTTTTTCCTTTAAAAATATAATTTTGCTGCGGGACTGTTCTGAACATAGGGAAAATGTGCCACTTTACAGGCATACTATAGACACCCCTAGGCACAATATTTAAAGTAATATTTCATTTTTTATTGTTTCACTTTAAGCATTATTAAAATCACTGCTCCCAAAAAAACGGCAGTTTTTAAAACTTTTTTTTTGCATTGACACATGTTCCCTGGGGCAGGACCCAGGTCCCCACGTTTTATGACAATAGCATGCATATAAGCCTTTAAAATTAGCATGTTTGTGTCCCATAGACTTTAACAGTGTTAAATGTTTTGCCTGATCGCAAGTTCTGGAGCGAAACAAACCGGGGGTGTTCAGCTCATTCTTATCCAGAACTAAAAAGAAAGGCTAGGTCAAAAATGGCAAATCCTTTGATAGGAAAAATATTTAACATACATGCATTCCAATTTTATATTTCGTTTCACTGGGCACTGTTATTGTGTAGTGCTATGAAATAAGAAGCTTGCATATGTTGCAAACAAATACGGCTGGTGCAATTTAGTGTAGAAGCTCTTACCATGCTGTGCCATACATTAAAAAAAAATAAGAATTTTAGATGAAAATTGTTTATGACTCTTTTACTTCTATCAGTAAAGTGTTCAAACTAGCATGCTAGGTCACTCATAACAATTTAGTATCCAACTATTAACATGCCTCTTCATAAACATCAGTCTTTCATTATTAAAGCAATTTAGAAGTGACAAAAATCCTGATGAAGTAGTATTTCATATAATTACATGTTAGACAAAGGGTCGCATATGGTACAAAGATAGTATGAGCATATGAGAGGCTAGGTTAATGCATAATTAAAAAAAGTCAAAGTGATTAGCATACTGTTATTATTATGCAAAAACACAACTAATCATGTTATTTAAAAACAAAAACACAAAACTATGATCTCCTAGAGCTGCCCCTTGAATAGTTAAGATGAAATGATTAGAATTAGCTTTTATCTACTTTGAAGTACGAGTAGGAGTCATCATCTTCCAGATGGGAAGTGAGGTCATTACTGGGAAAATAAAATATTTAATATGGCATAATAAATGAATATAAAATGTATTCATACAATCATTTTTGCTATTTTGTTTACTGCTGTGTAAGCTGTTAAAAAGTCAGTCAACCCAAAAATATTATCTTAGTTTTTAGCAGATTATTTACTATTCACACTGGTCCCAATGTCAAAGGATTGGTCAAATGACAAGTCCCAATCATCTCAAAGTCGAATCAAAATCAGATCTCATTCATTGAAGCTGTCACACTGGTCCCAATGTCAAAGGATTGGTTAAATGACAAGTCCCAATCATCTCAAAGTCAATTCAATCTCATTCATTGAAGCTGCATGTAAGTCGGACCTGAAGTCGCAGGTCAAAGTCAGATCAAAAGTCATGCCACTTTCATGTCAGATTAGTGTGAACATAGTCTTAACCTTAAGACAGGGCAGATGGATATGTTGCATTCAGTAGTGGTACTGTCAACTGAACACGACATGGGGTTTAATCAATGCCATGGCTGTGAAGCAAAGCTTTGTAGCAACAGCATGTGTATAGCCCTGAGTGGCTGCATGTACTGGACAGTCAAGGAAAGGTAAAACTGTAGCTCAACCACCTGCTTTTACCAGTCTTAGGCCCTCCATGTAAATGAGACCTTAAAGATCCTACAGAAATATAACTGTGAAAGGTAAAAGGTAGGTTCCAGCAGTTGTTCTATAATTGGAAGCTCTTCCTCCCATTTAGTACAGATCATATTTAGTCTGGTCGAGGGGACGAGACAAGTGAGTCCATGAGGGTATCAGTAACACATGCACAGTGGCGGCGGATCTGGAAAGGAACTGGCTCCCAGTGCGGTGGGATATGGACCCCTGCAGATATTATGTTACATCGTGGTCTATATATAGATGAGTGTTGAGCACATTTATGTTCTCCACTCTGTATTTTACTTGGCGGGGTCTTGCATTGGCTATGGGCCAGGGTGGCTTTGGCCAATTATGGCTCAGGGGGTTTAGTACACGCCCCACATTATAAAAGGCCGCCTGCAGGTCGGCCTTGTGTAGTGTGTTGGGGTGGTTAAGAGAGAGAAGACAGAGAGAGAGAGAGTGTCGTTTTTAGTAGGTAGATAGAGCAGGCAGGCAGGCAGGCTAGTCAGTTAAAGTTACAGTGTGTAGAGGATATATATGCATCCCAGGTGTTGTATATATATTTATACACTGTATAGTTTAGCTAGATCTGCACTTCCTAATTTACTGGCAGGCAGGTGATTGTGCTAGCTGCAGTATTCTGTACTGTCGGTGTCCTCTGCAGTGTGCACCTAAAGCTACGTGGTGTGTACTGCCTGTGTCCTCTGCAGTGTGCACCTAAAGCTACGTGGTGTGTGTACTGCCCGTGTGCTCTGCAGTGTGCACCTAAAGCTATGTGGTGTGTACTGCCTGTGTCCTCTGCAGTGTGCACCTAAAGCTACGTAGTGTGTGTACTGCCCTTGTCCTCTGCAGTGTGCAGCTAAAGCTATGTGGTGTGTACTGCCTGTGTCCTCTGCAGTGTGCACCTAAAGCTATGTGGTGTGTGTACTGCCCGTGTCCTCTGCAGTGTGCACCTAAAGCTATGTGGTGGGTGTACTGCCCGTGTCCTCTGCAGTGTGCACTTAAAGCTACGTGGTGTGTACTGCCTGTGTCCTCTGCAGTGTGCACCTAAAGCTACTTGGTGTGTACTGCCTGTGTCCTCTGCAGTGTGCACCTAAAGCTACATGGTGTGTGTACTGCCCGTGTCCTCTGCAGTGTGCACCTAAAGCTACGTGGTGTGTGTACTGTCTGTGCTATTTTTCTCAATGATTTTCATCCATATTGCAGGGACCAGACATAACATTAAAGTCGCAAGCAGTTTTAAATTACTTTTTTCTTATAGTAATCTCATTTTGTGCAGGGACAGTTCTAAACACATGCCACTTCACAGGAATACTATACACCCAGCAGGTACATTATTTAAAGGGGTTTTTCATTTTATTTTTGTTCACTTTAAGCATCATTAAAATCACTGCTCCAGAAAAAACGACCATTATTAAAACTTTTTTTTCCATTGATACGTTTTACGACAATAACTTGCATATTAGGCTTTAAAATTAGCACTTTTGAATTCGAACATTCTAGTCCCATAGACGTCAATGGGGTTCTAAATGTTCGCGTGAACGGTCGGTCCATTCGAAGGTTCTGGAACAGAACGGGGGGGTGTTCGGCTCATCCCTAATCTGTACTAAATGGTAGGAATTTGTTGCTGCTATTCTCTGGTTGTCATCCTGACCCTGCTCCTCCAGCTGACCGCCAAAAAAGTGAGTGGGTCTCCTGGGCCTCTCTGGGATGTGTCCTATGTATGCACACATATATATAAGAAGCTGAAGGAGGTAGCACTGCTAGGCTCTGAGGAAGAAGGTTATCCTTCGAAATGCATCAGCCAGCAGTGGTCCTTGTGCCCTCTCCTTCATCATCTGGAGACTGTGGCCATCAGACCGATCATCATCATGACCTGTGGCCATCATTTAAATGCTTTTTACATTGCGTTTTTTTCACATGCTTGTGAGTAGTTTTTATATTGTTATTTAATAAACTTATCTAAGGATAATGCACAATGCTGGTGCGCCCTTCCTTTTTTAGGGTAACAACCTCTTCAGCTTTTTTTTCCATCCATGTCCCATCGGGGAGATTTTCCTTCACTTCCTGTCCCATAGCCAAAACAGATTCACCAGTGGTCACCAGACCTAATGTCCCCATTGAAATTTGAGATTTTCTTTTACTTTTACTTTCAGTGATAGTGGTAAACATGTCCCAATCCATCTCTAAACAATAAAAAAAAAAAAAAAGAATGAACAAAAAAATTGCCTTAGTAAAGCCACTAATCTAGAACATGCAGATAACAATTTCTGACTTTACACTACCTACTAGACATGTTACGTAGATTCGTAAAGATTCGCAATTTCGTAAGACACAAGTTTTCCTATTCGGACCCGTTCATAATTTCGTAAGAAGCAAGTTTTCCTATTCGGACCCGTTCGTATTTTCGTAACAGTTTTATTTTCGTTCATACTGAATGATTCGTAGATCTGTCTAATTTATTTTCGTTGATTCGAAATTCGTAATTTTGTATAATAATTTGATAATAATTTTCGTTCATTCGGTATACTATTCATAATTTATCAATTGTTAACCCCCCGTACACACGGTCAGACTTTTTGCCAACAAACTTCAAAATGAGCACGTTTTCCAAAAAATCCAACCGTGTGTACGCTTCATCGGACAAACTTTTTCGGTTTTCATCGGACAAAAGTTCGCTCTGCAAACGGACAAACTTTTCGGCAACAAAAGTCAGATGGTGCAAAGTCCGATCGTGTGTATGCTCTGGGTGTGCCCGGCCAACTCCCTTTGGACAAAAATCCACAGAGAAGTTTGTTTGAAGTCCGATCATGTGTACAAGGCTTTACACTGTCCAATGTGACTCAGCACAAAAGAGATAAGCTTATTGGCTAAGATATTAACCACTTAAGTACCGCCTAATGCCGATATACGTTGGCAGAATGGCACGACTGGGCACAGGCACGTACAGGTACGTTGCCCTTTAAGAGCCCAGCCGTGGGTCACGTGCGTGCCGCCGGCGGCATGCTCGCGACCCGGTCCAAAGCTTCATGACTGTGCTCGCGGGACGCGCAGACCCGATCGCCGCCGGTGTCCCGCGATCGGTCACAGGAGCTGAAGAACGGGGAGAAGTGAGTGTAAACACACCTTCCCCGTTCTTCTCTGTGGCAGTGTCACTGATCGTCCGTTCCCTGTTATAGGGAACGACGATCAGTGACGCCACATGTCCAGCTACGCCCCCCTACAGTAAGAATAACTCCCTTAGGGCACACTTAACTCCTTAGCGCCCCCTAGTAGTTAACCTCTTCACTGCCATTGTCATTTTCACAGTAATTAGTGCATTTTTATAGCACTTTTCGCTGTGAAAATGACAATGGTCCCAAAAATGTGTCAAAAGTGTCCGATGTGTCCGCCATAATGTCGCAGTCATGAAAACAATCACTGATCACCACCATTACTAGTAAAAAAAAAATATTTTTAATAAAAATGCAATAAAACTATCCCCTATTTTATAAACGCTATAACTTTTGCGCAAACCAAGAACGTATCGGAATAAACTGAGGAAATTTTTATTTTTTTTTATATATTTTTTTGGTGATTTATCATTATAGCAAAAAGTAAAAAATATTGATTTTTTTTTCAAAATTGTCTCTCTATTTTTGTTTAAAAATCAAAACCACAGAGATGATAAAATACCACTAAAAGAAAACTCTATTTGTGGAAAAAAAAATTACGGCAATTTTGTTGGGGAGCCACGTTGCACGACCGCGCAATTGTCAGTTAAAGCGACGCAGTGCCGAATCGCAAAAAGGGGCCAGGTCCGCAACCTGCATATTGGTCCGGGTCTTAAGTGGTTAAGTACGATACATCACTCACTAACTACACTGCCCAGTGCCCATTCGAAAGAACGATTCGAGTACACAAATTTACGAACAGACAAAGAAACGGATTTACAAAACACACAAATGAAAATACGAACATACGAATGAAAATATGAATATACAAAATTATAAACAGACAAAGGATTTAAAATACGGACTGCAAATCGTTCGTTAATCGTTATAGATGTCATTTTCGTTCTTTTGCTGTTTCGGTGTTTCGTACTTTAGTAAGTTTGTCCAATCGTACGTTCGTATTTTCGTTTGTTCGTTATTTTGCTTATTTGTAATTCTGTAATTTTAGTACTTTCAGCTATTCAGATGTTCGAATTGATCGAAATGTACGAATACTAACAAATTTGTACGAAAATCCATTTGTTGCGAATGAAATCGCACATGTCTACTTTCTACCCTGATCTACTTATTTGTTCCATGGAAGCTACTCAGAAAGGACTGGAGTGGGTCAGCATAACAGCCAACTAGAATTTTCAGGAGACCGGCAATATCAGCCCTATATTTCCTTTAGAACAGGTTTACTTCAAAGGTGGTAGCATGATGAAGTATAAAAATCAAATTTCTATTGTGGCCCCAAAGATTGTGAGGGCATATTAACTATTGTTGGTTCTGTTGTGCATACATTTAAACTTTGCAGCTAATGCATATGTTACTGAATTGTATTTCCTCTTTCTGTTAGCAAAATGAAGATTGCACATTGTAGCCTAAATGTTTAGTGGCAGCCCACTACTGATATACAGCACATTTCTTGTATTTGTAGCTACGGCACTGATGGCAGTGTAAATATTTTTATAGTTGGTCTCTAGGTAAGGCTTTTAGCTTGGGAAGGATTTTCCCGCTTCCTTTTTTTCATTTGTGCCTCCAGACAAAACTGGAACAAAAAGCAATTGAGTTACCGATAGCAGATTTATATGTTGTTGAAGAAAAACATATTCCTTACTCTTCTGCCAGCTGGAATGGCTGTTATTTGTCCTTTCTTTTATATACCTGTCCAACAAACACTTTATTTCATGTGCACTTGCTTGACAGAGATTGTGGGTAACAAAGGAATAAACTATTCAGTGCAGTTGCTGTTCTGAACAAAAAGTTTCAGACAAAACAAAAACGTACCCCTTGACTTTTTTTAACCCACTTCCCGACGAGGCCATTTTTTGTGATACTGGCACTGCGTCATTTTAACTGAAAATTGTGCGGTCGTGCAATGTTGTACCCAAACTAATTCCCACAAATAGAGCTTTCTTTTGGTGGTATTTAATCACCTCTATGTTTTTTTTTTTTTGCACCATAAACGAGCGACAATTTTGAAAATATTTTTTACTTTTGCTATAATAACTTTCTAAAAAACACATAAAAAAAATCTTTATCAGTTTAGGCCAATATGTAGTCTACTTCTTTTGGTAAAAAAAATTGCAATAAGCGTATATTTGTGCAAAAGTTATTGCATCTACAAAATAGGGGATATATTTATGGCATTTTTATTTTTAATTTTTTTTACTAGCAATGGCGGTGATCAGCGATTTGCGATATTGCGGCGGACAGATCGGACGCTTTTCACTTTTTTGGGACCATTCACATTTATACAGCAATCAGAGCTAAACATAGCCACTGATTACTGTATAAATGTCACTGGCAGGTAAGGGATTAACACTAGGGGGTGATCAAGAAGCTAAGTGTTCCCTAGGGATATGTTTCTAACTGTGGGGGGGAGTGGACTGACTGGGAGTAGAGAGATATTACTGTTCCTGATCACTAGAAACAGCAAATCTTTTTCTACTTCCCTGACAGAATTGGGATCTGTCTGTTTATATTAACAGATCCCCGTTCTGGCTCTCTGAGGGGTGATTGCGGGTCGCCGTCAGCCACGCGCATTGCCTGTGGTGTGGTGCCGCGCACGCCCCTAAAGCTCTTACAGTGGCTGACGTACAGCTATGGCGATTCACGCAGCCCTGCCAACCTGCACAGTATAATGACAGCAATTAGCTGAGTAAATGCACATGATGACACAATAGGTTAGGACTGGAATTAAGTACAAGCGTGAGGGTTAGAGGCAGGAGATTAGGAATAGTCTCCTGCCTTCCCTTGCTCTGCTTTAGAAACCCTGAACTCAAAAATACACATAAATTATTAATATGTGCAAATTAAAGTAATTTATTTAAAGGGCTTGAAAAGGATTTTTTTTTTATCTTAATAGCTTCCTTTACCTTAATGCAGTGCTGTTTTCATGTCCTCATTGTTCGTTTTTGCTCTCAAGTTGCTGTAATTCTTCTCTGATCTCCACACTTCCTGGTTTTCTGTTTCCTGATAACCACAGTACTGGGAGCATTCTCTCTGTGGTCACTAACTTCAAGGAGGTGTGATTACTGTGTGTCTAAAACCCCTCAGCACCAATCAGTTTCGTTTTCCAAACCATCACTGCCCTGTATTGGCTCTGTGGCTCTGTACAGCACAGAGGCAGGAAACAACATGAAAAAATGAAACTAGAAACTACAGGTACATTATATGATTGATTTTTATCTGTTTTTAATCGTTTTTAAAAGGAATCAGTTAACTATTATGTCTCTATACCCTGTAAACAGTCATTTCAGCAAAAAAAAAAACTTTTTTATTTACAACTCCTTTAATGTCCACAACATAGACTTTCCAGAAAGCGGTGAATATACTGAGCATAAATTTAAAAGACAGTCGTTTTTAATAAAGGATGGTGTGCGCTTTTTTGTACTATTTACATTTTAAGTGAATGGGTAACAAAGGGCACTTTGCACCCCTTACTCATTCATGTAGAAGGGCCAGATTTCTGGGGGTTTCCAGGTTCTAAGTCCCCCTGCAGACCTTAACCTCCCTTTTAGTTGGCAGGATGTAGGGAGAGTTCCTTGCAAGGTACATTACTTATCTTGAGGGGATATGGTCTGGTATAACAGATCCCTGGCCTTTTGTAAAAAAGAAAATGTCATATTTAACTCTTTCACTGCCAGGCCCTGCTCTCTACATTTAAACTCACCTGGCATAACCATTTTTGCAATTTTTCCATTGCTTTTAAATTTTTCCTTTACGGCTTGCAGAGTTTGTGAAAGGCCCTCCAAACCATGCATTTTCTGAAAGCATAGGACCAGTAAAATAAAAAGGTGCTACTGATTTAAAAAAAAAAAAAGATTTGGCTGCTATAGGCTATAGCCCTGTGTACTTGAGATTAGGAATGGAAGGGTAGGTGTTGTGTGTGTGTATCTTTTCCCCCCCTATCAAAAAATAAATAAAAAGAGAGCATTCCCCTGTTTTTTTTTTTGTACAGAGGCGAAGCCCCAGGGCAAACTGATAACCTTGTGGTGCCACACGTTGAAGCCACAAGGTTACAAGGAAAAATAGACATGTAGGCAAGGCTCGCTCTAGATCTGCTTCACCAGTAATGGCAAATAGTGTTGCTCACGAATATTCGCATTGCGAATATTCGACTCGAATATAGCATATTCGAGAAATCGCGCTATATTTCGAAATTCGCGGTGAATATTCGCAATTCCGAATATTCGATTTTTTACAATTTTTTTTTTGAATCAGATCACATCCTAGATATCTCCATCGACGTCTAAAAGCATTGCTGGTATCATTAGAGACCCTGGGCCGAGTAGCTGAAGCGTTCATTGAATTTTCCAGAAAGATCGCAATGCGATTATTCGGCAAACGCAATATCGCGCGATTATTTTCCTCGCCCCGATCTTCCGCATCAGAGCGATTTTTACAGTTTCATTTTTAAAACAGATCACATCCTAGTGATCTCCATAGACGTCTGAAAGCATTGCTGGTATGATTAGAGCCATTGGGCCGAGTAGCTGAAGCGATCATTTTATATTGCCGAATAATCGCAATGCGAATATTCGGCAATAGGAATATTGCGCGATTATTTGCTCCGCCCTTTTGCATCAGAGCCAATCAGAGTTCTCCTTCCACACTCGTCACAGGTTAGCAACCAATAGGAACCTGCCTGCATGGACATTATATAAGCTCACTCCCAGCACCATTTCATTGCAGATTCAGAAGCTTGCTATAGAGTGTGGAGGCTGTTTCTGTGTTCCTGGTTTCCTGGTTTCCTGTGTCTTTGTTCTTGATTGATTTAGATCATCACCAGCATTGCTATTTAGTGATTCCAGTGGATCTTTTCCAGTATATCAACTGCTTTTTTCAAAGCAATAGACCCAAGAGCTTTTTTCAAAGCTACGTTTTGTGCTGTTTTGTGCTGTTTTTTTCATTTGTGTTACTGTTTGATCCTGCAATCCTCCCTGTTCAGTTATATTTGCAAGAGATTTCAGAACACATATTGATCTGAGCTTTATAAAAGAGCTTTTCTAAAAGCTAAGTTTTGTTCATCTTGTGTTACTGTCAGATCTTGCAGGTTCACTGTTCAGTGATATTTGATAGGCATCTCAGTTCAAATTTTGTTTAGTTTTCCCTAAAGAGCTTTTATAAAAGCTAAGTTTTGTGTTCAGTTTAGTTAAATTTTGTGTAGTAAGTGTACACACTGTTAGTGTACATTTATTTCATCTAGCTTAGCTTAGTGTGTGTTTAGTGTCTGTGTTTTGTGTTTAAAAAAAAAAAAAAAAAAAAAAGTTAGTGTTTGTTTAGTGCTTTTTTTTTTTTTCTTTAATTTTGTAGTCCTTGTCTGGTGTACTACTTTTCTTATAGTTTAGTAGCTGTCTGTGTACGTCTTTGTCTGCGTGCCTGTCTTGTAAAAAAAACACAAAAACACATTTTGTTCACATTTTCCCCCCCAATAAAGTTTAACCCCCCCACACACATATCAGCAATTATGAGCGGCATCCGTGGCCGTGGCAGTAGGGGTAGGGGAGTTACTCCCAGTGCTGGATCGCTGCCAGCACGGGGTACCTCTCGTGCCCCTACTAGTGGTAGAGGATCGGGTGCAAGGGGAGTACGCCTGATCCGGGAGTTCTTCCCATCGGGCAGCCGCCCGATATTGCCATCTCAGGCTCAAGTAGTGGTGGACTACATGGGGCACAGCAGTGCCACTGAGTCGTCGGTCCCGACTCACAGTAGTACCACCATTACACCGTTGCCTGTACTACCCCCCCCCAGCCCCCAAGAGTCCAGCATCTTACTGTTCGACAGCGACAGTGATAGGGATCTCTTGGGGGAGGCCATGCATCAGGCAGACCTCCAGCTCTGTCCTGATGGTCAGGACCTTTTTGAAGGGATGGATGAGGAGGATGGGATACCTGCTGGCAGTATCCCAGAGACATCCCTTCAAACTGGTGCTGCTGTTTTGGTGCAGGAAACAGCAGCACCTAGTCAGACCCAGGCGTGGGTGAGGGGACAGCGGAGCCAGGCTAGAGGCTCCATGTCACGTGGTTCCCTCAGACCAACACATCTCAGCCCTTGGTCTGACATCTCTGGGGGCGAAGAGGGTGACCCATCATGGTTGCCATCTGACGCGTCGGCTCACTACGTCAGTGACGACGGGGAAGGTAGGCACCCTGGTGAAACGGTGCGCCAGGTCACCACCAGGGAGACCATCGTCAGGGTCTCCACTGGTGATGGCAGCAGGAGGTGTCAGGAGGAGGAGCAGCAGCAGCAGCAGCAGCAGCAGGCAGCTCCACCTGTGCGCACCGAATCCCAGCAGGTGCAAGTAAGCGTCACCCCATCTGACAGGAGGGCGGTGCTGAAGTCACCTGTCTGGAATTTCTTTACCCTGGTGGCAGACAACCCTACCGTGGCCATCTGCCGGATTTGTAAAGTGAGGGTGAAGAGAGGGAAGTGTTTGGCTCGGGTGGGTACCACAGCCCTGAACCAGCACCTCAGGATAAACCACTGGGCGTTGTATGAGGAGATGAAGCGTGGTGGTGGTAGCAGCGCCACCACCACAAGTGAGCAGGGTACAGCAGCCCCTGCCACATCTTCATCTGTTTCCAGCAGGTCATGCCCCCCCGCTCCCTCTAGTAGAGGTACTGGTACCGGCAGCCAGACCTCTACTTCCACAGCACCCTCCACGTCTGTGTCCCGCACTGCCGTCCGGCGCCAGGCGTCGATTTCAGACGCCTTTGACCGCACCACTCCCTTCCCCCCTGGAGACCAACGTGTGCGTTCCCTCAATGGGCTCCTGGCAAGGGTTATTGCCCAACATCTGCTGCCCTTCAACATAGTTGACAGCAACCCCTTCAGGCAGATGTTGGAGCAGGCCCAACCCCAATGGCGTGTCCCCAGCCGCCATTTCTTTGCCAGGACTGGTGTCCCTGCCCTACACCAGCACATTGTTCAGAATGTAACCCTGTCGCTGGATCACGCTGTCAGCGACAGGGTTCATCTGACAATGGATGGCTGGACCAGCAGGCATGGGCAGGGACGCTACATCAGCTTCACGGCCCATTGGGTTTCCCTCCGAGGCGTCGGTGAGGGATCGTCGGCAACCGATCTTGTGGTGCCGCCCCGGGGTGTCCAGGGGAGAACTGCTGGTCTCCCTCAAGCCACTGTCTCCGCAGCTGCTGAGCCTCCCAGCAAGCGCCCCCGTAGCTACTCAAGTGTGGGGCACGTGCGCTGTCAGGCCGTGCTCCAGCTTGTTAGTTTAGGGGACCGGAGACACACTGCAGAAGAAGTGCTGAAAGCACTTCAAGCTCAGGTCCAGAAGTGGCTGACACCCCGAAGGCTCCAGCCAGGTATGGTTGTCTGCGATAACGGCAGCAACCTACTCGCCGCCCTCCATGCTGGCAGTCTGACGCACGTGCCCTGTCTGGCACATGTCCTCAACCTGGTGGTGCAGAAGTTCCTGCGCACTTATCCAGGGTTGAGTGACATTGTGGCAAAGGCGCGTAGGATTGCCAGCCACTTCAGGCGCTCCCCAACCGCTACCGCGTCCCTGTCCAAATTGCAGCGGAAGTACAATCTGCCCCTTCACAGGCTGATTGTGGACAGTGTGACGCGGTGGAACTCCACCCTCCACATGCTGAAGAGGTTGTGGGAGCAGCAAAGGGCGGTGAGGGAGTACCTGATGGAACTAGGCACTCAGAGGGCTTCACCACAACTCCCTTTCATCGCCTGTGCGCAGTGGGGGCAGATAAACCAGGTCTGCCAAGTGTTGTCCTCCTTCGAGCAGGCGACCAAGATGGTCAGCAGTGAGCAAATTGGCCTCAATAGCGTGCTGCCAATACTGTTCATGCTGGAGAGGACACTAGATCGCCTGCTCGAGGCTGGGGAGAGTGCCTTGGTGGAGCAGGAGGAGTCAGCAATGCTCCACCGAGACCAGGGCCAGGACCAGGAGGAGGAGGAGGAGGAGGAGGAGGATGATGATGAAGAGGAGGAGGAGGTGGTTGCTGGTGTCGTCCCGGAGTCAGGGCCTGGTCAGGAGGGAGAGCCGGTGTTGGGGGCACCGATAGTCCGGGGGTTGGGCATGTCTGAGTTTGACCAGCAGCGCCTCAGGGAAGAAGAGTCGCACCTCATTAACCTGGCCAGCATTGAGGAGTCACAGCGGGCTGTGCTCTTCCCCATGGCTGCCCACATGCTCAGATGCCTCAGGAGGGACCCCCGGGTTAAGACCATCAAGACGAGGGATGATTTCTGGATGGCCACCCTTTTGGATCCCAGGTGCAAGGGGAAACTGGAGCAGTTCATCCCAGCCAGCCGGAGGCAGCACCGGATGGAGGAACTGCAGGCAGCCATTGTCAGACGGTTGGAGCAGGCAACTCCCCGGCCTCCAGTTGTCCCCCCTCATCTCACCCAGCAGGTGGCTGCACCCAGCTGCAGCCGAGCAGGGGACCTAATGGAAGAGATGAGGATGTTCTTCCAAACCGAGCGACCCAGTACCACCACCAGCAGCAGCAGCAGCAGTCACCACCAGCGGCTGGCCCACATGGTGGCAGACTACATGGCGTCCGTCGGTGCTTCTGACAGTATGAGCACCGACGACCCCATGGAGTACTGGGTTGCCAGATTGGACACCTGCCGCGAGCTCGCTCAGTATGCGCTGGAGTTATTGTCTTGCCCCCCCTCCAGCGTACTATCTGAGCGGACATTCAGCGCGGCAGGTGGGGTGGTCACGGACAAGAGGACCCGTCTGTCCACAGAGTCCGTGGACAGACTCACATTCATAAAGATGAATGAGTCCTGGATCGGCGGTGACTTTCTGGCACCCGTCGTCGGTTCAGGGCGCTGAAGGGTCCCTTGCCATGCATTCCCTGATGAAGCCCCGGACCTGATGTATTTACAGTGCTGAATATAACTATTTCAACATCAGAGAAAATCAATGTTAATATTTGGTACAGTAGGCTTTCTTTGCAATTACAGCGGTCAAAAATTTCTTGTAGTTTTACACCAGCTTTGCACACACTGGAGGAGGGATTTTGGCCCACTCCTCCACACAGATCTTCTCTACATCAGTCATGTTTCTGGGCTATCGCTGAGAAACACGGAGTTTGAGCTCCCTCCAAAGATTCTCTATTGGGTTTAGGTCTGGAGACTGGCTAGGCCACGCCAGAACCTTGATATGCTCCTTACAGAGCCAATCCTTGGTTATCCTGGCTGTGTGCTTTGGGTCATTCTCATGTTGGAAGACCCAGCCTCGACCCATCTTCAAAGCTCTAACTCAGGGAAGGAGGTTGTTGCCCAAAATCTTGCAATACATGGCCCCGGTCATCCTCTCCTTAATACAGTGCAGTCACCCTGTCCCATGTGCAGAAAAACACCACCAAAGCATGATGCTACCACCCCCATGCTTCACATTAGGGATGGCGTTCTTGGCATGGTACTCATCATTATTCTTCCTCCGAACACGGTTAGTGAAATTATGATCAAAAAATTATATTATAGTCTCATCTGACCACATGATTTTCTCCCATGACTCCTTTGGATCAGTCAAGACAATTATGTCAGCAGTTATTTCACACCCTATATACTCTTATTAAGACTGCTGTACATCATGGCAACTCCTGCCCATGTGATATGACTCTGTATCAACTACTACTGTTAATACTACTACTGCTGCTTCTGCTGCTGCTGCTGCCCAGTCAAGACACCTATGTCAGCAGTTATTTGACACTCTATATACTCCTATTCCTACTGCTGTTCATCATGGCACCTCCTGCCCATGTGATATGACTCTGTATCAACTACTACTGTTAATACTACTGCTGCTTCTGCTGCTGCTGCCCAGTCAAGACACCTATGTCAGCAGTTATTTGACACTCTATATACTCCTATTCCTACTGCTGTTCATGATGGCACCTCCTGCCCATGTGATATGACTCTGTATCAACTACTACTGTTAATACTACTGCTGCTTCTGCTGCTGCTGCCCAGTCAAGACACCTATGTCAGCAGTTATTTGACACTCTATATACTCCTATTCCTACTGCTGTTCATGATGGCACCTCCTGCCCATGTGATATGACTCTGTATCAACTACTACTGTTAATACTACTGCTGCTGCTTCTGCTGCTGCTGCTGCCCAGTCAAGACACCTATGTCAGCAGTTATTTGACACTCTATATACTCCTATTCCTACTGCTGTTCATGATGGCACCTCCTGCCCATGTGATATGACTCTGTATCAACTACTACTGTTAATACTACTGCTGCTTCTGCTGCTGCTGCCCAGTCAAGACACCTATGTCAGCAGTTATTTGACACTCTATATACTCCTATTCCTACTGCTGTTCATGATGGCACCTCCTGCCCATGTGATATGACTCTGTATCAACTACTACTGTTAATACTACTGCTGCTTCTGCTGCTGCTGCCCAGTCAAGACACCTATGTCAGCAGTTATTTGACACTCTATATACTCCTATTCCTACTGCTGTTCATGATGGCACCTCCTGCCCATGTGATATGACTCTGTATCAACTACTACTGTTAATACTACTGCTGCTTCTGCTGCTGCTGCCCAGTCAAGACACCTATGTCAGCAGTTATTTGACACTCTATATACTCCTATTCCTACTGCTGTTCATGATGGCACCTCCTGCCCATGTGATATGACTCTGTATCAACTACTACTGTTAATACTACTGCTGCTGCTTCTGCTGCTGCTGCTGCCCAGTCAAGACACCTATGTCAGCAGTTATTTGACACTCTATATACTCCTATTCCTACTGCTGTTCATGATGGCACCTCCTGCCCATGTGATATGACTCTGTATCAACTACTACTGTTAATACTACTGCTGCTTCTGCTGCTGCTGCCCAGTCAAGACACCTATGTCAGCAGTTATTTGACACTCTATATACTCCTATTCCTACTGCTGTTCATGATGGCACCTCCTGCCCATGTGATATGACTCTGTATCAACTACTACTGTTAATACTACTGCTGCTTCTGCTGCTGCTGCCCAGTCAAGACACCTATGTCAGCAGTTATTTGACACTCTATATACTCCTATTCCTACTGCTGTTCATGATGGCACCTCCTGCCCATGTGATATGACTCTGTATCAACTACTACTGTTAATACTACTGCTGCTTCTGCTGCTGCTGCCCAGTCAAGACACCTATGTCAGCAGTTATTTGACACTCTATATACTCCTATTCCTACTGCTGTTCATCATGGCACCTCCTGCCCATGTGATATGACTCTGTATCAACTACTACTGTTAATACTACTGCTGCTGCTTCTGCTGCTGCTGCTGCCCAGTCAAGACACCTATGTCAGCAGTTATTTGACACTCTATATACTCCTATTCCTACTGCTGTTCATGATGGCACCTCCTGCCCATGTGATATGACTCTGTATCAACTACTACTGTTAATACTACTGCTGCTTCTGCTGCTGCTGCCCAGTCAAGACACCTATGTCAGCAGTTATTTGACACTCTATATACTTCTATTCCTACTGCTGTTCATGATGGCACCTCCTGCCCATGTGATATGACTCTGTATCAACTACTACTGTTAATACTACTGCTGCTGCTTCTGCTGCTGCTGCTGCCCAGTCAAGACACCTATGTCAGCAGTTATTTGACACTCTATATACTCCTATTCCTACTGCTGTTCATGATGGCACCTCCTGCCCATGTGATATGACTCTGTATCAACTACTACTGTTAATACTACTACTGCTGCTTCTGCTGCCCAGTCAAGACACCTATGTCAGCAGTTATTTCACACCCTATATACTCTTATTAAGACTGCTGTTCATCATGGCACCTCTTGCCCGAGTGATTTGACACTGTATTGTCAATGTCTACTACTACTATTACAGCTCAGTCAAGACACCTGTGTCCCAATTTTTTGGTACACTATTGACTACTATGACCACTACTGATGCTGTAAAGTATTCCCCAAGTGTTTTTATGCTATGTATTACTATTACCACTACTGCTTGTAAATCATGCCTGTGTGATACTTAGTGGGAATGCTTTAATAAGCATTCCTAGTATGGATACCCGTAAATGTATTAATCTTAATTAGTGTGAATGCTTTAATAAACATTTCCAGTATTGATATCCGTAAATTTAGTAATCTTATTATTCCTTAAGTTTTTTGGTTCTGCGTAACTTCGGCATACTTTCAACTATTGAGACCATTCAACTGTAAAAATGTTCGTCTCGTTCAGCTAATGATGGGACTTCTTCAAGTTTTTTTCTACTTTTTACACTTTTATAAATTTTAAGCTTTTAGACCCTTTTATTAAACATTGAAGTCAATGAGAACATCCTTTTCCCCTTTGAATTCACATGCCATGCCAAAAGTTTCAGCTACTTCATACTTTCACTTACAGACACTGAAAAAAACTTTAAAGCGGTCACAAAATATTTAGCTATCCGGCTATGACTTTTCAAATCGTTATCGTTTACAATTTTTTGGTGAAAACGCAATTTACGTTTTGCGAATTTTTCACAAAAATGCAATAGGTTATAATGTAATCCTATGGAGGGGATTTAGAGTCTGTCAGGTGACCTTAACATTGGAGATCTTTGTAATTAAAAATATCTTTACAAAAAGGGGAAACAAATTGGTCTCACGCCCACAAGATCTACTTTTCATACACAATTTTTAGATCAAAACGTAGCTATGCTTGTCTGGTTTATGGCAATGTGACCAATTCTGCGATACGTATTTTAGTTTTAATTATTGGAGCAACAGCCAGAAATTATGTCTCATAGACTCTCATGTGAAATTATCTAAAAAATGTTGCTGCAGAACTCACAAAGACGCTCTTTTCTAAATCGCAGAAATGGCCACATTTTTAAGTTTATCTACATAAATTTCATATCGATGCGTTTACAAGGGCCGTGTATTTCAAACGGTGTAGTCGTTGTATCAATTGCATGTACGTTTGAGGATTTATTAAGCTTTGTTTGGAGGCTTAAATCATGTATTAGATCTGTGAATTAAAAGCGTTTGTAATGTTATTTCTTTCCATAAATAACTTTCCTGACCTCAGTGCAATATTCCTCCTCACTGACCTGGGGGGGAGGGGAAACCTATTGAGGGGGGAGGGGCGACCAGGAAGTCAGCATACTCTATACTTTGCAGATAGAGAAAGAAGCTGTGTGTCCTAAAGATAGTGTAGTGGTTATGGTGAATGTCTTTGGCAAGGGGCTCACCAATTAAGCATTCCCACTCGCATTTTCCTCAGGAAATGCATTGTCTAGTTATATTATATTTTAATACTCCTGCTGCTGCCTCCATGCTGAGTAAAGCTTCATGACCTTTCTGGCACAGCGGATCCACCAACAGCCTCCGCTACAAGCTACCAGACCGGACTACCAGACCGGATCTAAACAGCAAGTGTAACTATAACAATGAACCTTATGTTAAACCCTGTTTTGCGGCATTTATACTGCAACCATTGGGCTGACTGCAAGAGCTCATCTGCATTCTCTCTCTTTCTTGCTCTCCCTCTCTCTCTCTTTGTATATATATATATATATATTGTTGCTTTTGTTATGTTCATTTTTCAACAGTTTATTTTGTGTTCGTCGTGTCTGTGTCGTGTGCTTTAGTTTGTCCTAGGTTAATGTTAAATAAAATAATAGTATAAAATGTTTTTGCTTATTATGAAGTTAAATGTGTTGATGTTGATTTGTTTGATGTGAAGTTAGATGTGTTGAAAAACCTACAACTCTATCTCAAAAAGAAATGAAACATTTCCAAAAAATAAGTTTTTTTAATACAAAAATAAATTTAAATATAGCTCTCAATCCGTTTTTGAATGCGGTGCATTTCCGCAATCTGACCCGATAGCTGCTGCTCTAGCAGAGCATTTTGTTGGTTGAGGTAGCTCATCTTACGCTGGTTCTGAAGGATCTTCTGGTGCGTCTTTTCAATGAGTATATTTTGCCTCTTCAGATCTCTTGATGCTTTTAGGATATAATAAAAAAACATTTGGATTTCAAATAACGTTACCAAATAAATAAATATTTTTTTTTGCTTATTAATCAATCATTATCATGTGTATACACTTGTTATGTGTCTAACACATCCCGGGAGTGCAGAATTATTAGGCAAATGAGTATTTGGACCACATCATCCTCTTTATGCATGTTGTCTTACTCCAAGCTGTATAGGCTCGAAAGCCTACTACAGATTAGGCATATTAGGTAATGTACATCTCTGTAATGAGAAGGTGTGTGGTCTAATGACATCAACACTCTATATCAGGTGTGCATAATTATTAGTCAATTTCCTTTTCTTTGGCAAAATTGACCAAAAGAAGGATTTGACAGACTCTGAAAAGTCCAAAATAGAGAGATATCTAGCAGAGGGATGCAGCACTCTTAAAGTTGCAAAGCTTCTGAAGCGTGATCATCAAACAAAAGAAGCGTGTGGAAAAACAAAGGTGCAAAATAACTGCCCATGAACTGAGAAAAGTTAAGCGTGCAGCTGCCAAGATGCCACTTGCCACAAGATTGGCCATATTTCAGAGCTGCAACATCACTGGGGTGCCCAAAAGCACAAGGTGTGCAATACCCAGAGACATGGCCAAGGTAAGAAAGGCTGAAAGACGATGACCACTGAACAAGACACACAAGCTGCAACGTCAAGACTGTGCCAATAAATATCTCAAGAAAGATTTTTCTAAGGTTTTATGGACTGCTGAAATGAGAGTGAGTCTTGATGGGCCAGATGGAAGAGCCCGTGGCTGGATTGGTAAAGGGCAGGGAGCTCCAGTCCGACTCAGACGCCAGCAAGGTGGTGGTGGAGTACTGGTTTGGGCTGGTATCATCAAAGATGAGCTTGTGGGGCCTTTTCGGATTGAGGATGGAGTCAAGCTCAACTCCCAGTCCTACTGCCAGATTATGGAAGAGACCTTCTTCAAGCAGTGGTACAGGAAAAAGTCACCATCCTTCAAGAAAAACATGATTTTCATGCAGGACAATGCTCCATCACACGTGTCAAAGTACTCCACAGCGTGGCTGGCAAGAAAGGGTATTAAATAAAAAAAAGTAATGACATGGCCTCCTTGTTCACCTGATCTGAACCCCATTGAGAACCTGTGGTCCATCATCAAATGTGGGATTTACAAGGAGGGAAAACAGTACACCTCTCTGAACAGTGTCTGGCAGGCTGTTGTTGCTGCTGCACGCAATGTTGATGGTGAACAGATCAAAACACTGACAGAATCCATGGATGTCAGGCTTTTGAGTGTCCTTGCAAAGAAAGGTGGCTATATTGGTCACTGATTTGTTTTTGTTTTGTTTTTAAATGTCAGAAATGTGTATTTGTGAATGTTGAGATGTTATATTGGTTTCACTGTTAAAAATAAATCATTGAAATGGCTATCTATTTATTTTTTGGTTAAGTTGCCTAATAATTCTGCACAGTAATAGTAGTCACCTGCACACACAGATATCCCCCGAAAATAACTAACACTAAAAACAAACTAAAAACTACTTCCAAAAAAATTCAGCTTTGATATTAATGAGTTTTTGGGGTTCATTGAGAACATGGTTGTTGTTCAATAATAAAATGAATCCTCAAAAAATACAACTTGCCTAATAATTATGCACTACCTGTATACTTCTAGCATCAATACCATATTATGGTTATACAATCTGACAGGTGCGCTTTATATGTTGTCCATTTTTATATCTACATTTTGTTGTTGAAATGTTATTAATCATTGTGCACATATTTACCTTCCTGAATGAGGCTCACAGGACCGCTCTCTTCCTCCTGCTCTTCTGCTTGAGAAGTTGGGGTGGTGGGGGGGGGAAGCTCCTCAGCTTGCTCCTCAACAGGAGCTGGGGTTGGGGAGTGGGAGGGCCCTGGCTGCTCCTCCTCATCCATGTCCTCCTCTGCCGCATCCTCCTCTGCCGCATCCTCCTCCTCCTCCTCATCGGCCTGGCGCCTTCTGCGCTTGGCGCGGACAACTGGCATTGGAGCTCCTATAATAACACAATGTTCATATATTATAAAAATGTTTTCTAATGACGTATGCAAATTCTGTGTACTGTGCTGTATTGTATATGAATACAAATTGATTTATATAGACAGTTAACCAATGGGACAATGTTATATTAAAGGGTCTTGTGGGCACTACAGGGGACTGAGCGTGAGCTGGGATGCAACCATGTTAAAATGAGCTGTTTTTGTCTCCTTTGTTTTGTTCAGACCATCTCATGTTAAAAAAAGGGCCTGATGGAGCACACGGGATTACTATAACAACCCCACTCCTAACACAGGAATTTAGTGGTAATCTATATATATAAAACTCAACGTGTGTGTGTGCATAAATGTATGTATGTATGTATGTATGTATGTATGTTCCAGCATCACGTACAAACGGCTAAAGATATTTATATGAAACTTGGCACACAGGTTACTTATATGTCAGCCACAAACATAGGATAGGTGGTTTAAACCTTACCCACCCCCACTTGCCATGGTCGGGGTTTTTCTTTAAAGTCCCATGCAAAGCAATGGGAAAATTATGTTCCCACATAACTTCTGTGTTCCTGTCTGCTGCCCCATGTCTTTTTTCAACAGTACTATGAATACCTTGGCCGGTGGTGATATATGTTAGCACAACATGGCATCTTGGTTAACAACATCTGACCTTACATGAATTACATATGACCTTACATAACTGTCACCAAAGGAGCTGCGGTGGCTCCACGCGATTGCCACTGCACTGACAACTGATTCACCTCTGCAGCTAGGGGTTCGGATCCCGCTCTCGGCTACCTGTGAATTGAGTTTGGTGGTCTCAGCCCCGCCACTGGTGGGTGTGCTATGCGAGGTTGGGTTGGGAGGACCCCCTCACACCCGCCATTGCCAACCGGGGCATGGAGAAAGGTGGCAGATTGCCTCTGGGGGAGGCCTCCCAACTCCTGCAGGCCGGCTCCTCTCTCTTTCGAGTTCACGCACAAAATACACTTTTTTAAAAAAAAACATAACTGTCAACAATAACTTACCTGGATGATATTTAGCCCGAAGACGTCTGACATTACCCATTTGGCGCCTCTTGAGGTCAGACCACTTCTTAACAATGGCCTTGTGGTCATGTTGGCCGCCAAAGTCAGCGATTAGGGCGCTGACCACAGCCCTTTTCTGTGGCTGCCGCCGCAGGTCATCATATCCTGTTTCCAGGAACTTCTGCAAGATGAAGAACAAAGTATATTGTAATACTTCTGTTGACAGCCTTATGGATATATGACGTAAATGTATGCTATTCAACAATTGGAAGCATTCTCGCCTTATTAATCAATGACAGGGGTAACATGAAAGATTTTATATCCTGCCATTTCGGTCGCCACCTTTTTTGCATAAATATAGCAGCCATTATCATTTGCATAATTATGAATATATTATTAACAACACAGGATACACGTATAGGGGAGATATGCGTTGCTAACTCTTTTCCCTGTCAGGAGCCTAACGCCCCGGGGGGTCAGAGACGGGACCTTTTTCGGAGGACCACTGACGTATGTACCAGTCGCAGTTTTTTGTGATGTCACTCTTTAGGTGTGTGCACATTTTTCACTGCATCCGGGTGGAGTTTTTGGGTTGTGTTTTGCACGCCACAGGCTTTTCAACAGGAAAAAAACAGCTGGAGGCAGAATGGTTGCAAAACACTACGTGTTTGTTACTTAACTCTGGGTTTCAAGACCAGTCCACCTCCAGCTGTTGCAAAACTACTACTCCCATCAGCCACGGTCTGTCAGTGCATGCTAAGAATTTTACTTTTGCTGCATTTAGGGTGCCACAGTTTAGAGACCCGTGCATAAAGGCCTGAAAAATGGGGGCCTGCAGAACTTACAATACTAGAAGTGCCAGCATTCCCAGGCATGCTGGAAGTTGTAGTTCTGCAACATCTAAAGGGCAATATGTATTCGAACGTCCTTGGGCCTTGAGGACACTGAAGTCAGGACGTTCGCATACGTCCTATGTCCAAAAAAATTTTAAATTCATTATGCTAAATAACAAGGAAAAGTGCCAATATACACATTTGCCAACCAGGGTGTCTGCAGCTGTCCAGGCATGCTGGGACTTGTAGTTTTGTAAAAGCAGGAGACACATTTTTTGTGAAATACTAATATATGATCATATATACTAACTTTTAAACTAGACTTAAATGCTGGGCTGGGCTGGGACTTGTAGTTTTGTAAAAGCAGGAGACACATTTTTGGTTAAATACTAATATCTGATCATATATACTAACTTTTAAACTAGACTTAAATGCAGTTGAAGATGATGAAATAACAGTGGTCAAAATACTTACACAAATCAGCAACTTTTCCTCAGACTTAGTGAAATTGCTTCCAACCATGTTGCTGTGTGATTGCGCTGCGATCATAAGTTGGAAACTGGCAAGGCTCCAGGAAATGGTCGCGTGTTGTTCGCGTGTTGATTGCGCTGCTTGGACCGAGATGGGTCCATATGGCTTCGGCTGTATGGACCACAGTAACTCTTTTCCCTGTCAGGAGCCTAGGAGCCTAACGCCCCGGGGGGTCAGAGACGGGACCTTTTCGGAGGACCACTGACGTATGCAACCGTCGCAGTTTTTTGTGATGTCACTCTTTAGGTGTGTGCAAATTTTTCCTTGCACCGGGTGGAGTTTTTGGGTTGTGTTTTGCACGCCACAGGCTTTTCAACAGAAAATAACCAGCTGGAGGCAGAATGGTTGCAAAACACTACGGGTTTGTTACCTAACTCTGGGTTTCAAGACCAGTCCACCTCCAGCTGTTGCAAAACTACTACTCCCATCAGCCACGGTCTTTCAGTGCATGCTAAGAATTTTACTTTTGCTGCATCTAGGGTGCCACAGTTTAGAGACCCGTGCATAAAGGCCTGAAAAATGTGGGCCTGCAGAACTTACAATACTAGAAGTGCCAGCATTCCCAGGCATGCTGGAAGTTGTAGTTCTGCAACATCTAAAGGGCAATATGTATTCGAACGTCCTTGGGCCTTGAGGACACTGAAGTCAGGACGTTCGCATACGTCCTATGTCCAAAAAAATTTTAAATTCATTATGCTAAATAACAAGGAAAAGTGCCTAAATACACATTTGCCAACCAGGGTGTCTGCAGCTGTCCAGGCATGCTGGGACTTGTAGTTTTGTAAAAGCAGGAGACACATTTTTGGTTAAATACTAATATCTGATCATATATACTAACTTTTAAACTAGACTTAAATGCAGTTGAAGATGATGAAATAACAGTGGTCAAAATACTTACACAAATCAGCAACTTTTCCTCAGACTTTGAGAAATTGCTTCCCACCATGTTGCTGTAATATTGGGAAACTGGCAAGGCTCCAGGAAATGGTCGCGTGTTGTTCGCGCAATTGCGCATGCGCGATCGAAAAATCGCAATCGCAATATGTATTTTGGTTAAAATATCATACATATTCGATTTCAGAGTGCTGCTACAGCAGTTTTCGAAATATCTGCAATAAATTTCGCATTCGCATGTTGCGATATTTCGATAAAATATCAGGAATATTCTGAGCCAATCAGAGCGCTCCTCCAGCATATCTCGAAATTGCGCAATAAATATCGCATTCGCATGTTGCGATATTTCGATAAAATATCACGAATATTCTGAGCCAATCAGAGCGCTCCTCCAGCATATCTCGAAATTGCGCAATAAATATCGCATTCGCATGTTGCGATATTTCGATAAAATATCACGAATATTCTGAGCCAATCAGAGCGCTCCTCCAGCATATCTCGAAATTGCGCAATAAATATCGCATTCGCATGTTGCGATATTTCGATAAAATATCACGAATATTCTAAGCCAATCAGAGCGCTCCTACCGCAGTTATTAAAAAATCGCAATTATTTTCGCATTCGCAATAGCGAAAAATCGCATTCAATTAATTTCGATAAAATATCACGAATATTCGAATTTAGCGAATATATCTCGAATATTCGAATATATATTCGAGATATATCGCGAAATCGAATATGGCATATTCTGCTCAACACTAATGGCAAACAGAAGTCGCTTTCTTCCAGAATGGCCCGCACCGGGTCCTTTCAGCTAAGAAAAAAAAACCTTCTTACGCTAGAAGAATTTTATCATCTTCAGAAAATTCTGCGGATGAGGCCATTTGCTGAGCCTGTTCAGCTCAGCCCTTTCAGGGAAAGCAACTGTGTGCATCCTGCCTCAAGGAGGCGGCACAGGATTCAGTGTCAGATGCTTGAAGAGTGAAAGAATATATTAAATCTGTGGTGAAGGAAGGTTTAAAGCATCAAAATGTCTTTCTCATAGAGAATTACCAGAATCTTCTTCCCTGGTGGATTCTGATGCCGCAGATTTTTTTTCTTTTACAGAGAGTGAGGATTATTCTTCAGATTCGGACATGGAACCTGACACACATATGTTTGATTTTTCTTTGGTCCCTGTCTTGGCTGAAGCAGTCAAAGAGGCAATGAGATGGCAAGATGATACTTCTCCACCTAAAAAGCAACACAACTATTATCCTGACCTCAATTCCTCTGATTTTTTAAATCTATGAGATTGTGGAGGAGGAGTGGGCGAAGCCAGATAAACGTTTCAATCATCATAACAAGAGTGCAAAAATGTATCTGTTCGGTACCAAGGATGCAGCCCTGTGGGATACCTTGCCTAGGGTAGACACTTCTCTATGGAGATTAGCCCATCACATTACTCTTCAACTGGAAGACTCAGTCTCCTTCAAAGATAGAAAAATCAATACAGATTTGAAGAGGATATATTTGGTCGCAGGGGTGGCATGTAGGCCAGCCATAGCCTTAACCTCTGTGGCAGCAAGCATTAAAGTATGCGTCTCGGATTTGGGGCCTCAGGGATCAGGAGAAATCTCATCTCCTCTAAGTTTTATCAAAATGACAGTTTATTTTTTTGGTGGAGGCAGCAGTGGATTAGGTCAGAATGGCAACAAGGCTGATTGCCCACTATGTAACGGCTCCAAGGGCCTTATGACGGAAGCACTGGGCAGCAATTAACTCTTCCAAACATAGTTTTTGCTCAGTGCCTTTTGATGGCAATCTTCTTTTTGGGAAAACTCTTGAAGCTGCAATCCAGAGGGTCTCTGCAGGCAAATCAGGTATTTTTTCGCAAGAGAGAAGAAGACTGCGGAAGTCATTTAGTAATTTCATCTGTCCAGGATGGTCGAAAGTTGCCTTTAAGGAGGCCAGCTCCTACAGACCAGGCCATCCCTTTTTTCACCAGTGGAAGGTGAATGCCTCAAACTTCTCTAAAGGATTCAAGATCAAGTTTAATCAGGCTTCTAAACCTGCTGACAAGTCTTTCTGAAGGTGTCTCTACCCAGTCACCTCAAGTGGGAAAGAGGCTGGCTCGAGGCAGCATGGGTGGGAGAAGTGAAAATGCTTGGATCTTGGATATATTCTGAATAGGATTTTTCTTAGAGTTCAGCAAGAAGCCTCATCAGGCTGCCTTTATAGAGACTTGTGTTCCAAAAAGTATACACGATTGTTTCGATTCCAGAGCAAGAAAGCAGAGAAGGGCTTGATATGATGTCCTCGATGACACCCTGGAGAAGGGGCGAAATGCATTGATGCATTTCCTGTTTCCAACCAACTACCTCACTTACGCCCTTCATGGAACACACGCTGAGCCGCAGCGAACCCGGAGGAGCCTCTCATGTTTGTCCTATGCTCATTTTTATCTGCAATCTTGTAAGTTTTGTTTATGATTGCGCAAAGAAATATTTTTATGCAGTACTTCACAATGAGCTTGTATTTGTTTTGTCGAGCCTGGTGGATATTTTAGTTACCCCTGAGGCTGGGTTAACACTAGTTCCCCTTATCCAATTCGCAATAGCAGGAGATTTTGACCAGCTCTCTATGTAGCCTGTTCACATATCTCTGCTGTGGCTCTGGTGCGAATTTGCACAGGAGCCCTGTGCAACTTTTGGTGTGGAGATCTTTAAAGGAGTTAAAAAGGCCCATCTTCCTCACACCAGTAACAAATGTGTTTAACACTCAAAGCTGAGGGCCCATTTCTTCTTGTCAGTGGGGACATGAGAGGGGAGTGTGGCACACGGCACATCATGTCTACATGGAGCACTTCAGCACTTTCAAAATATATTTTTTTGGAGCACAAAGCACTTTATAAGAGATGTTTTTGTAATTTGTTTTTTTTTTACACAGGAATGATAAATTATCACTAACTGTAAGCGCTGTATTATTATTTCGACTGTCATATACTGTATGCTACTCTCTTTCTAGACTTAAAGTTTCTAAATTCCTTCATAAAGGCTCCTCCTTTCAAGATGGAAACTCTGGAAACTATGATTTCAGATAGGAGACTGGATGGCCTAGATCAGGGGTCCTCAAACTTTTTAAACAGGGGGCCAGTTCACAGGCCCCTCAGACTGTTGGGGGGCTGGACTAAAAAAATACGAACCTATGCACACATCTTATATGAAGTTTAAAAAAAACAGGAAAAACCAATACAATATTTAAAATAAAGAACAATTTTAATCAACATAAACGTATTAGTATTTCACAGACTCGCCTCATTACAGAACCCCTCCCCAACACAAGCCCCTCTCATCAAGGAACCCCCCATCACAGATTCCTCTCTATCACAGATCCCCCCATCAAAGATTCCCCCCATATTTGGCCCCCCATCACAAAGCCCCCCAACACAAATTTCTCTCCATCACAAAGCCCCCAATAACTGACCCCCCCATCACAAAGCCCCCCAACACAAACTCCTCTATATCACAAAGCCCCAAATAACAGACCCCCACCACAAACTCCTCTCCATCAAAAAGCCCTCATAACAGATCCTCCCCATCATAAAGCCCCCCAACACAAACTCCTCTCCATCACAAAGCCCAGAATAACAGACCCCCCCATCACAGTCCCCCTAAAAATAGCCAAACTCTACCTGAACGCCTTACCCTTGAGGGGGTCGATGCTACACATATGGTAGGAATGTCCCAAGATCAGGGGACTATGGAACAAAATATTTCACACCATTAGGAAAATCACGGGCTTGCCCATCCGAAAGTCCCCTCAATTGGCTCTTTTAAACTTACCCTGCCCTGGAACCCCCGAAACTAGTCCAATGCCTTATCATGTTTATTTTCCTTGGGATCAAACTGACGATTGCTTGGGCCTGGAAACAACTGACTGTATCCTTTCTCCTGGTCAAAAGGAACATATCATGGATCATGGCCCAGGAGAAAACTACTACCTGGGAACCCTGGCCCAAATACTTATCTCTGCCACCTATCGTCTCTCTCACACCTGGGCCCATGTAGATGGGTGAGCACCACACCGTCTTACAATATTTCATTCCTACTTTTCTCTCCTTTTCTTCTTTCTCTTCCTCTTTCCTTCTCCCTTTTCTACATTTCACTATCACCCTACAGGTACCACTACTAGACTACTACCATAGAACACAATGTATGCATCCTCCCGATTTGTAAGAGAAAGGTTTTTACTACTTGTTACAATAGCAGACTGGACAACAACTAGACCTTTAATTCTATACCTCCTGTTTAATGTACGCTTATACACTGTTATAGCTATATCCTCTGATAGTCCACTCAAGTGTCTAGGCAAAGTTCTCATGCTAGGCATTTCAAATTTAGTTCTTCCGTTGTCGCTCTTATTCCTATTCCCTGCCACTGTTATCACTTTGTATACTTGCACTTAGTGTTGTGCTCTGCCTGGGGGGTAGGGCCTTTCCTCTCCAACACAGCTAGATCCCATGAGGGGTGTTGGGGGGGTGAAATCCTCTCCCCCTACTGGAGCCAGATTTGTTAGCGTTGATGCACATTGGACCTTTCTATCTTAGTTTATGCACTGTGTCATTCTCTGTACTACTTCAGCAGTTATTTTGTGAATGTTCTACCTGTATTTCTGTTGATTTCTCCATGCTGATATCTCAATAAAAAAAACTATTGAAAGTTAAATTAGTTTTGCAGTGATTCCCAGTTTTTATTTCCTACTTCTTCCCTCCCTTTTGTGGTGCCATTGCTTGGTACATCCCCTGACATGAGGAGGTTCCAGGAATACAGAAAATTGTTGCCTATACTTAACCGTAATTTTATTTTCCTGGATCCTCCTCATGTCAGCCGAGCATTTCCTCTCAAACTAGCTGTTGCAAGGTCTCTCACATTTGAACACTGGCAGAGGGGATACAGTCGTCAGTATAGGCTTAGAAATAGAGCCTGTAATACATTATATACAGTATATATAGTACCTTACATTTTTGTAAATATTTTTGTTATATCTTTTCATGTGACAACACTGAAGAAATTACACTTTGCTACAATGTAAAGTAGTGAGTGTAAACACACAGCCATTAATGTTTAAACTGCTGGAAACAAAAGTGATAACACCCCTAAGTAAAAATTTCCAAATTGTCCAACAATGCAGCCTGTGCCCAACAATGCAGCCTGTGTCCATCAATGCAGCCTGTGCCCAACAATGCAGTCTGTGTCCATCAATGCAGCCTGTGTCCATCAATGCAGCCTGTGCCCAACAATGCAGCCTGTGTCCATCAATGCAGCCTGTGCCCAACAATGCAGTCTGTGCCTCTACAATGCAGCCTGTGTCCATCAAGCCTACTTGGGCAGGGAAAGAGAGGAGAGGAAGAGGATTGCTGGCCGGATCATCAGAACGCAGAGAAACATCACTGTAACATATTTAATTTCTATTGCTGTGTGTTCTCCCTGGTCTCACTCGGCACCTCCCTGGGCTCCCCATCATATCACACACCCTCCAGTTCGGTGGCAAATGTCTCTGTGTGCTGCTGGACTGGAAGTGTTTGTTTCTCTCTGCTACTGCCCAGGTAGAAGTTGATAAGCCTAGCAAATAAAAGCTAAATAGCAGATGGGTTTCTGCCTGATATACAGAAATAAATATACACTAAATTTCCTTGTGAATCTTTTGTTTTAATTTTTATTTTCTTATAATCAGCCACTGTACACCTGCCCTGGATGCTTAATTATAAACATTGTTTTGGTTCCTCTTAATAGCTTGTGACCCACTTTATTGCTATAGTACTCTTGATGCATTTAGACAGAAATGTCTACAGGTGGTCATAATTGGAAAATACAAGGTATCTCAAAAAGTACATTTTGGACCCCTTCTAACGTTTCTGCACTAAGGACTAGTCCACAAATATCATGATGGTAGATACAGCTCTGACAGTTAGGCGTTCACTGTAATTTTCTGACCTAAACTAGAAACCCGATAATAAGGGGCCAATTTATAAAAAAAATGCTACACAAATGTCTCAGCATATACACACTTATCATGAATAATGCCCTTACTGTTGGCTATACAGTATGTGTCAAATGTAATTTTCTATGCATTTGCTATGATTTTTAACTCCATCCAGTGGCCATGATGCTGTATTTTTCTAAAATACTGCAGTCAAGAAATGCCACAATATGGGACAGACCTGAGGATGTTAGGAAAATCATACAAAAAGCCATTTCACACAAGTTACAAATGTTACAATTGTTTATGTGAATGCTTGGGCATTTCCACCGCAATTCTTTTTTATAAACATACCCCTATAAGTGCTTGTTGTTTCTGTCTTTATGAACTAGCACTTAATATTTGTTGAAAATATAGGTAAACAAACACACATGGATGGAATTATATCACACTAAGGCCCCGTACACACGGTCGGACCAAACTGATGTGACTGGTCCGTCGGACCGTTTTCATCGGTTCACCTCTGAAGTGGCCGTACGGCCTGATATGTGTACACACCGTCAGTCCAAAATCCGATCGGGTCAGAACGTGGTGACGTCAAATACACGACGTGCTGAATAAAACGAAGTTCAATGCTTCCAAGCATGCGTCGACTTGATTCTGAGCATGCGCAGGTTTTGAACCAACACTTTTCTGTACTAACCATCGGTTTGGTCCGACGGGGCAGCGGTCCATCAGTTCGGTTTTGAAGCATGTTTTAACATTTTGGACCAAAGGAAAACAGACCGATAGCCTATACACACGGTCGGTTTGGTCCGATGAAAATGAACTTCGGTTCATTCTCATCGGTTTGGTCCGACCGTGTGTACAAGGCCTCAGAAATAGCAATTTTGTATCATTTTTATAACAGCAAATTAGCTCATGGGTGATACAATTTATTTCGTCCCCTCGTGATAAATATGTTTGGACAATCTTTAATATCCAGAGCAAAACCTTTAAACCATTTCCCATCCATAATGATTAGCTATGCAAATATATTTCCTAAAGGCTTTATGCAATTTTTTCTGTCTTTGCAAATGCCATATATTGTCTAAATAATATTCACTTGCTTTGCAGAAAGTGATGACCTTATATAGACAGCAAATTATATACCTATCAGCAAATGGTATAATCCCAATAACACAAAACCCATCTTTTATAATTATATTAAAATTATAATGTACATTTTCCTCCATTATGGAACACGGCAAAGTGATGCCTACTGTCGCTGTCCTGACCTGAGTGAATAATTTTTTTTTCTAAATCTATTGGATAATGTGATATCAAGCTCTCAGCGCAATGTACTTTGCCAACCAACTCCATGTAATATATTTAGCATTGAATTTTGTTGTATAACATCCATGTACAAAGATCCAATGAACGCATTAGAATTAAAGAGACATGGTTAAAAAAAATAGTTTTCAAGCAGTTGTAATAGCCAAAAGCTACCTATAAAGGCTCTTTTCCCCTCTGAGTCTTTCTTTAGTTTTATAAATGTTTTCCACGCAAAAAAGCTTATTGATCTTGATGCCTAAAATTCTCTTAAGTGTGAGCTGCAATGCTTTACCTAGGATCCTCAACATATCTGGGAGTTATATTTGCCTCCAACTTAAGAGAAGTATGACTAGCATAGTTTGGGACTCAGATGGAGTCTATAGAAGAGGACACTTCTGTTCATGTAACTCAGTTGACACTGTATGTAAGTTAGACAGAAATGGTCTTCTCTTCCCTATTTGTTTCTTTAGCCTCATACACACAACCCATTTTCCTGGCAGGAAAACTGCGAGGAGAGCATTTGGCCAGGAATCCCAGCCGTGTGTATGCTCCCTAGCAGTTTTCCCGTCAGGAAAACTGCCGAGAATCCAGATGGGAAAATAAAGAACCTGGCTCTCTATTTTACCATTGGGATTCCCGGCAGAGTGTTTCCTGCCGAGAAAACCGGTGGTATGTATGTTTACCTGTCCCAGGTAAACCTGCGCATGCTCGATAAGCATACAAGTTTAGTGTGGGGTGTAGCAAGATGGCGGCGACGGCATCGAATGTGACGAGCGCCGGCTCGTCATAGTCGATGACGTCACCATGTTCTTGCCATTCAAAAGAACGGCGCTTCTTTTGAATGCCCGTCTGTATGCAGGGCTTTGCAAGACAAGCTTGCCAGGAAAACCATGTTTTTTTTTCCTGACGGAATTCCCAGCCGTGAATACAGGGCCTAAGTTTTTTTTTCTTCTTTATTCTTGGCTAGTCTTTTTCCTTTTCTTTATTTTTGACATATCTTCTCTTGCTTTTCCTACCTACTTCTGGTCATACACAGGACAGCTTATGGTACAGGACTTTGATGGCGATGTTGTTCCTTTTTACAGATTACTGGCATGTGTCCATAGCCTAGCAGTGCCTAGACTCCATACACACAGGTTTTCTGGACCTTCTGGTCCACTTGTGGTCTGCACATACACAAGCCCAAAATGAGCCGCACACATGGGTAAGCTTAAAGGGTCACTAAAGGAAAAACATTTTTTGCCTAAAATTAATGTCTGCAAGGCAGACAGACAGAATAGTATAATGATTCTGTTAAAAAAAAATAGTAAATACCTATTAAATTCCTTCATCTATATCACCTCCGGCATTGTTCGTTCATGTAAGAACTACATTTCCCAGTATGAATTGCGGCACGTCCAGTAATTCACACCTCCTTGAAGTCTCTAACACGTAGAGAGCGTCCTGCCACACAGATGTAGTTCCCAGGAGGGGGTGAGCACGTTACTGACCACCGCAGTAAAGCCTCCCATCACGGTGGTCAGTAAAATCAGACAAGCAGGAAGTGAACAGAACAGAGAAGAAATAGAGCAACTTGTGAGCAAAAACGAACAATGAGGACGCGAAAAGAGGAATGTCTGCAGGTAAAGGATGATTATTATGAAAAAATTGTTTTTCCTTTACAACCTTTAAGTTTACAGGATCAGCATCTGTAACTGTATAAATATTATATTTCCCATGCAAGCTTGTATAAGTTGTACAAAAGTTGATTTTTATTTACTGGTTTTTCTTGCTCACTGGTTTCATATGAGGGACACAGGGAGTCCTGCTTAATGCACATGTCAGGGATCAGCTTCTAAGAAAACCAGACACTCAGCTACACAAGGGAACTGAGACCAAACAAAGTATTTATCATTAAAGTGATAAAGTGAACACACACCAATAAACATACACAAAAAACAGTGAAATCATAAACCACTCCAGCAAACAAGAACAAAAATACCGTATTTATCTGCCTATAGCGCGCACCGGCGTATAGCGCGCACCCCTAATCTAGACGTGAAATTCCTGGATTTTTTTTTTATTATTACTTACAGTTTTGGTGTCTTGCACTGCGTCCATCGGCGGCCTTGTCCGGTCCGGCGTCCGTCTGCGACCTTCGTGGTGTCCTCCCTGCTTCTCCCGCACTGTCTCTGAGCCGATCCCCGCTTCCCGCGCTGTGTTTGAATGCCGCCGCCGACATATACCGAGCGCAGTACACTCGGGCACGCTCGGCCATGCTCGCTCCTCTCGGCTCCTCTTGCATAACCGCGAGGGGAGCTGAGCCTGGCCGAGTGTACCCTAGTGTACTGCGCTCGGTATATGTTGGCAGCAGCATTCAAACACAGTGCGGGATGCGAGAATCGGCGTATATCGCGCACACGCGATTTTGCCCTGATTTTAAGGGCAAAAAAGTGTGCTGTATACGCCGATAAATACGGTAACTAATGAACCTAACTGCTATCTATATACAATGTCTACAACATAAGGGACAAAGGTAACAGGGATGCATAGAAGGGACATGACTGGGTACAAGAGCATGTAACAAGTCAGATGGGTGCAGGACGGATCAGGATACAGGAAGGTTCAGGAAAGGTATCATGCACAATCTGGTAGCAAGGAGGCAATCATACAGGATAGTGATGCCCTGGGGGAAGGGAGGAGCAGCCTTAAATATCCACCTGGCAGCTGGAGCCAGGTGTGGCTGATCAGAACCTGCTGGCTTTTGGGAGACACCTACTGGTGGACACTGGAACTGCAGCAATCAGCAAAGTGAACCCAGTGCCACTAGCAGGTGAACTTAACCCTGACAGATTCCCTCCCTTAAGGAGCGGTCTCCGAATGCTCCATAAGGTCCTACCACTGGGGTCTGCAAGCCGACCGAGTACCCCACTGCCAACCTCCGAAGGCTTGGTGAGAACCCTACCACTGGAGTCCCAAAACTGGCTGGGTTCTCTTCTGGTCAGACCCTCTGGGATGTACAGTATTTGGTAGTCCCTCAAGACAGCAGGTACTCCAATGCTGGGATTGCACAGGTTATCTGCAGACTTAGTCCTGGGGTTATGTGACAGTGCCGAAACCCAGACACCGATCAATGCAGGGGGACCTTTCGATGGGTTGCATACAGGGAAAGTGTGCTTACTGGTGGCAGGGTACTTATGTGACTCATCTTGCACTGGGGATATGATCTCTGACTATGCTTGTAGCAGAGGGTGAACTAAAGTCAGTTTGTCTCTCCCTTGCTCACATTGCTCAATTAAACGGTGCACATTCTAAAACCACCTGTTGTGAATAGGCTGAATACTGCTGAAGAAACGAACCTGCACAATGTTTTAACAACCATCCCAAAAATACAGTCTGGTACAAAGTAAATGGGGAGTGGTCCTGAGAGGTAACCTGAAATAGTAGCTCAGAACAGACCTCGATGAAAGGTTGTACTTCACTAAATGATTGTCTACCCTCAACGGTTAATGCCCCGTACAAACGCTCAGGGTTTCCGACGGGAAAAAGTCAGTTGGGAATCCCGATGGGAAAAAAGAGAGCTGGTTCTCTTTTTTTTGCCGGTGGGTTTAGCAGTTTTCCCGTTGGAAAAACTGCGAGGAAGCCTACACACGGCCGGGATTCCCGGCCAAAAGCATCACAGTTTTCCCGTCGGAAAACCAGGTCGTGTGTACGAGGCATAAGGAATGTGCAGTCAGAATGCTTTCAAGCAGCTCCTCCTCAGTTAGATCCTGCCAAAGTGAATGGCAAAATCCTTAGGGCCAGATTCACAGAAGAAATACGCCGGAGTATCTACTGATACTCCGGCATATTTTCAAATTTGCAGCGTCGTATCTTTAGTTTAAATCCTCAAACCAAGATACGATGGCTTTTGGCTTTGATCCGACAGGTGTACGGCTTTGTACGCCTTCGGATCGTAGGTGTAATACTTCGGCGCCTGCTGGGTGGAGTTCACGTTGTTTTCCGCGTCGGGTATGCTTATTACCTGTTTACGGCGATTCACAAAGGTACGCGCGGTCGTCGCATTCTCTTACGTCGTCGCTAGTCGGCTTTTCCCGGTGTATAGTTAAAGCTGGTATTTCGTGGCTTATAGATAGACCTGCCATGTTAAAGTATGGCCGTCGTTCCCGTGTCGAATTTAAATTTTTTTTTTTGCGTAAGTCGTCCGTGAATAGGAAAGGACGTAACTCACGTCGATGTTCAAAAAATGACGTCAGTGCGACGTCATTTCGCGCAAAGCACGGCGGGAAATTTCAAAACGGAGCATGCGCAGTACGTTCGGCGCGGGAACGCGCCTAATTTAAAGGATCCACACCCCATTTGAATTAGGCGGGCTTGCGCTGGACGGATTTACGCTACACCGCCGCAAGTTTACAGGCAAGTGCTTTGTGAATCAAGCACTTGCCCATAAAACTTGCGGCGGTGTAACGTAAATGCGATACGTTACGCCGCCCGAATTGTACATGAATCTGGCCCTTATTCTCTACTGCAAGTGGCACACGGCAAATAACTGAACTCTCAGCATCGTGAGAAAGGAGAAAGCAAAAATCCAAAGCAACTGGCTCCCAGTTCCCATGTGTAGCTGCTCTGGTCATTGGTGGGCGTCACCTTTATGTCAGGGATCAGCGTCTAAGACACTTAGCTACACAAGGGAACTGAGACAAAGTATTTATCATTAAAGTGATATTTATTTACAGTGAACACACACCACTAAACATACACATACACAGCAACCAGTGAAAACATAAACCACTCCATCAAACAAAAACAAAAATAACTAATGAACCTAACTGCTATCTTTATACAATATCTACAACATAAGGGACAAAGGTAACAGGGATGCATAGAAGGGACATGACTGGGTACAAGAGCCTGTAACAAGTCAGGTGGGTGCAGGATGGATCAGGATACAGGAAGGTTCAGGAAAGGTATCATGCACAATCTGGTAGCAAGGAGGCAATCAGACAGGCTAGTGACACCCTGGGGGAAAAGAGGAGCAGCCTTAGGGCTCTTTCACACGGAGCGGACCGTTTCTGGGTCCGCTCCATGTGTCCGCCAAAGCTCAGCGGGGATCCCCGCTGAGCTGTCGGCGGATAGGGCGGTCCCCGCACACAGTGCCGGGACCGCCCTGTCTCTGCTCCGCTGTCCCCTATGGGGGACCGGATGCAGACGGACCGTTCTGTCCGTCTGCATCCGGTCCGTTCCGCCGAACGGAAGAAAAATAGGGTTTCTTCCGTTCGGAAGATCGGATCCCGACTGACGCGGACGCTAGCGGATGCTCCATCCGCTAACGGACGCTTTCCCATAGGGATTCATTACAAGTCCGTTAACAGACTTGTAATGAACGGACGAACGGTCCGCTCGTGTGAAAGGACCCTTAAATATCCACCTGGCAGCTGAAGCCAGGTGTGACTGATCAGAACCTGCTGGCTTCTGGGAGACACCTGCTGGTGGACAATGGAACTGCAGCTTTTGGCAAAGTGAACCCCAGTGCCACTAGCAGGTGAACTTAACCCTGACAGCACATATCATTACATTGTTTTTTGTAGAGACTGCCCATCACATCAACCCCCTGAAGAAGACAGCAAAAGCTGAAATGCGTTGGGGTTTAATTTGTGTACCAGTGACCTAATGTGGTCTCTTTTTAGTCAGTTGATGGGTATTCATATGTTATTGATGTGATAGTAATTTGTATGTGGCATTTATATTGTTGCCCTATTGTGTGATTTTTACATTTGTACAATAAACTTTTGTATTTCGTTTGGTGCCTTTAAAGTCCTATCCAATATACACTTCCATGCTACAATTTTCTTGGGGATGTGCCACCCTTTGGTATCATTGATTGTCTGTCTGACATACACTATATTACCAAAAGTATTGGGAAACTTGCCTTTACAGGCACATTAACTTTAATGACATCCTAGTCTTAGTCCATAGGGTTCAATATTGCGTTGGCCCACTCTTTACAGCTATAACAACTTCAACTCTTCTGGGAAGGCTGTCCACAAGGTTTAGGAGTGTGTCTATGGGATTGTTTGACCATTCTTCTAGAAGAGCATTTGGGAGGTCAGTCACTGAATGAGAAGGCCTGGCTTGCAGTCTCCACTCTATTTCAACCCAAAGGTGTTCTATCGGGTTGAGGTCATGACTCTTTGCAAACCAGTCAAGTTCCTGTGACAGACTCACCAGGGACATCACTGGACCCTCTTATGTCTAAAATCATCCTATGTCCACTATGGGCATAGGATGACTAAGAAATGATATCTTGGACTACCTGAGCCAGGATATCTGTAAAGAACTATTTTGATTCTGAACTCAAATGGTAATTGTAAGAGTGACTCCTTCATACTGTTAGATGCTAATGTCCTTGCCTCCAGCCATCTCTCTGTTCTCTGTGCTAATTGACCCTGCTAGTGTGTGAAGATGTCATGGGTTTACACTTATGATAATGTGTATTGTATAGCAGGTGAGAGGAGACGGGACGTCTACCTTGAAAGGTCATATCTATGAGTCACCTCGTCTGGGTAAATGATTAGTTAATTAGCTCATGTTAATTTTAGTTCTGGTTACCCCCTCTTTCAACTGTATATAAGATTGTATACTTGGTTCTATTAAACACTCCATGTTCAGCACACAAACAAGTCTTGTCTCGTTGTGTGTTGTGAGCAGCTGGAATATCTGATATCTATATCCAGACTGATAGGAAACGGTATATGACGGAAGCACTCCAGCAGAGTGTGGGACGTTCCGTTACAGTTCCTCCACCCCAAACTTGGTCATCTATGTCTTTATGGACCTTTCTATGTGCACTGGTGCCCAGTCATGTTGGAACAGGAAGTGGCCATTCCCAAACTGTTCCCACAAAGTTGGGAGCATACAATTGTCCAAAATGTCTTGGTATGCTGACGCCTAAAGAATTCCCTTCACTGCAACTAAGGGACCAAGCCCAACCCCTAAAAAATTACCCCACATCATAATCCCCCCTCCACTAGTGCACAAAGCAAGGTCCATAAACACATGGATGAGCGAGTTTGGGTGGAGGAACTTGACTGGCCTGCACAGAGTCCTGACCTAAAAAAACACCCTGCAAGAAAAAGGCATAATGAGCTAGTATGCATGGCATACTAGCTCATTATGAATTACTTACCTCAGATCAAAGCCCATCTCACTTCCTTGTATCGCGGTTCTGGCGCTGTGACTGGCTGGAGCCACGATGACGTCACTCCCGTGCATTGGGAGGTCTTTTCTTATTGGTGGTTGATTTCTCTAAATGTTTGAACTATTCGTTGTTTGTTTACCATGCTTAAAGTCCAGTACACAAGGTCAGAAAATTTGTCAGTTCAGCAGGACTTTGGGTCCGTGTGTACAGTTTTCTGTTCAACAGAAACCAGTGGTGAGACTGGCTCCTGTCAAACAGGCAAACTGGAAAGCCAGCAATCAATCAGTGTCTGCAAGCGCTGATCAGCGTATTCTGGTGGGGGGAGGGGGGTCTCCCCTGTCAGAATACAATGTCTCAGTGGGAGAGATTTTTGCATCAACATTCCTTTGGTTAATGCAGCGATCTGTCAGGTTTTGTCATTCAACTTGCTGGTTGGATGAAAAAAAACTTTAAGCGTGTACCCAGCTTAAGGAAGTGTCCCAGAACAATGCTTTTCTTGTCAATATATCTTTATTGAACAGTATTAAAGACAAGTGTACATTTGGGAACAGTAATAATAAAATTAAATGGTATTGAACAGAAAGTATTTCCGTATCTAGCCTGTGTACAAATAATAACGTAAGTAAATTCGATAGAGGTGGCCCTATAATTAGCCTTTCCCTCCACTTATGGCATAAGAATTAAACAAAATGATAATCAGGAGCATAGAGGTGTTAAACCTGTCTATACTAAAAACTAATAACAGTCCAGGAATTGTGGCTAAGTGCTACTGGCCCTAGGATCTATAGCATACTTTGCTTCTTCTAAGGCTTCCTGAGTAGCGCGTGACTACAAATTTACTAAGTTACTTCATGACTATCCTTATACATCTAATTAGTATGGTAAAGATGGGTGCTTAAGGAAAAAAAAAGAAAGAAAATCGGTCTTGGGTGAGTAGAAGAAGATGTGAGGGAAATGGAAAAAGGAAGTAAAAAGGAAGAGAAAAAAAAAAAAAAAGAAAAAAAAAAAAAGGGGGGGGAGGAGGGAGGGAAAGAGGGGTCTGCGGGGTCAGAACAGGAGTCTACCAACCTTGTGCATATCAATGAGCCGGACACCAACTAGATGACTGGGCTACCATGGCTTGAGTACTTCTCCATTAAATGTGTTTTGTGTTACATAATCCAGCCAGGGCTTCCATACGCTTTCAAATCTGGTGATTGTGTCAGCTTCAATAGCAGACATCTTGGCATATACCATAGCAACGTTCATTCTGTTAATAACTTCATTCAAGTGTAAGTTTGGAGATTTCCAGGCTTTCGCTATAGTCTGTTTAGCTGCCGTTAGAAGCTGGTTTGTCAAAGTAAAGTGAACGTGCGGGACATTAACCGGTTTTAGGTTAAGTAAGGCCGTTTTTGGGTCCATGGGGATCGTTTTATTCGTGAGTACATTAATTATTTTAAATATCTCTGACCAGAATTTCTGAACTATCGGGCACAACCACCAGGTATGAAAGTAAGTCCCCCTATTTGCGCAATCTCTGAAGCATAATTCTGAGTAGTTACTCGAGAATTTGGATACCCTAGAAGGGACCAAGTACCACCTGGAAAGTACCTTAAAGTTTGTTTCTGCCGCTAGAACGTTAATCGACATTGTTTTGGTATTGTTCCATATTTAGAACAATGCTTTTCTATGTGATCATGCAAGAATAAAGAGCTTTGTACTTGGAACCAAGCTTGTCAGGTGCTATCCATGATGTACAGTAATATTCCTTTATATAAATCGGCCAACATATTACAACAAATGGCACCAATCTTCTCTCCACCCTCTGACAGTGACACCTGACCCATGTTCCATGTTTGGCACACATCCTGAATTTGGTGGTGCAGCGGTTCTTGACCAGGTACCCAGGCTTACAAGATCTCTTGGGGCAGGCCAGAAAAGTCTGTGGCCATTTCCTCCGGTCATACAATGCCAGTGCTCGGCTGGCTGACATCCAAAGGGAATGCAACTTGCACACCAACCGCCTCATTTATGACATGCCCACCAGGTGTAACTTAACCTTGGCAATGCTACAGTGGCTGCACACACAGCAGAGGGCCATCAATGAGTACCTGTGTGAGTATGGCAAAGGACAGGGTCAGGGGAGCTTGGCTTCTTTTCACCATGCCAGTGGCTACTGATCAAGGATGCATGCACTGTCCTGTCACCATTTAAGGAAGCCACAAGGATGGTGAGCAGTGACAAGAAAGACAGAAATTCTTACTGTATTTGTATACCTGTTCTGGGTCAATTATTCAAACCTACTAAGCCTTCATATCTATATGAAGGGCAAGTAGCAAGCATTTTCAGAAGGTTGTGCATGGAATAAGGAATCTACATGTTTACGTATTTTTTTTTTTATTGGGTTACTGTGATGTCCCTCTTATTTTAAGGGTTTGATGGGTGTTTTTATGCAGGTAAATCATTTACTATCAGTCAAATACAAACTGTTGGTTTACCAACAACCATAGGTCAAGATAATGCCTTTCCACTGCTCCACAAATAGGTAGAAAACATGTGGTGTGGGGAGTATCAGGTGGGGGGCAGTTGATGTGAGCTGACATTTTCAGATTGACTTTGTTTAAAGATACAGTATCTTAATCCTTTTCTGCAGCATGATCAAATTTTTTTCTCAGATCTCTTTGCTATCCATCAGCTATGTTGCTATCTAGCAGAATTTAATACAAATGCTGAGCATCATGATGATATATTCAGTGTAGCGTTTGGTCCGTGACAGCAAAAATAAAAAGGACAGAATTGAAAACAGCAAAACTAGGATTTTCTTCACCTATTGCGCACTGGTTGATTTAGAGTGGCAGAAAATCCTTACCTCCTGAAAGCTATTTAGTAATCTGTATGAACAGAGCTTCCTCTCAGTGACCTGCATACAAATACACATGTGGGGAATTGGCTGTCAAACTCTACTGTGTCACAATGCTGGACATCGGCCAGATCTCTGGAAGGTGGTGTAGCAGGAGACAATTAAAGCATATTTGTCAGCATCGTTACACCAAGCACTGTGTAATTCTCCTTCTGTGTCCTTGTTTATCTCAATAAACTCGAATTTTTCTTAAAATGTACTGCTAGCTAATGAAATGAATGTGTCAATTCCTTGAGTTTTATTCCTTTTAATATTTCTGATGTTATTGGATGTGTTTGGTGCTCTGAAATATATTGTAAATATAAATAGTAGAAAGTAAAAAAAAAAAAAACATGGGTATACAATATACGAACAGCAATTTTTAGCTGCTTAGGGAGGACAGAGCAAAGCTTAGTCTCAAATATTTTCTTGAGCTACAGACACCACAGACTTTTCTGTTAGTAAAAATAACTCCACAAAACATAAATACCACCATATCGAGTATAAATACCCCAATAAATTACTTAGAAAAGTTTGGGAAAAAAAAACTGTCATACTGGTGCTAAAGCACTAGCAATCACACTTCCCCAGGACTCAGTCTGACTTGCCCCAATGTAAATAAATCAGATCAAGTTAAACTGCAACTCAACTTTCTCAATCAACATTACCTATTTTTAATCTCTATGTAGCACCAGGGCTGGATCTAGCCTGTCTGAGGTGGGGGTGCAGTAAAATAATGTCAGGGGGCAGAGGATGGGAGGTCAGCAGGGTATTAGAGGACATTGGGTCAGTAGGACAAAGGATAGCAGTCTGTAGGGAAGTGTACAGAGGCCATTAGTTTGCAGACCAGTGTACAGAGGTCAGCAAGACAGAGGACAGGGGTAAAAAGGGCAGTGTATGGGGTCAGCAGGGCAGGACAGAAGTCAGAAGGGAAGTGTACTGGGTCCATAGGGGAGATGACAGGGTTAACAAGACAACATACATGGATTTGCAGGGCACCCCTGGGGTGCGCACAAGCGGCTTGTTCTGAAGGACATCATATGGCATCAAGGCAGAACAGGAGAGCCACCACTCTGCTGTCATTTTGCTATAGGCCAGGCGGGATGTGGTTCATTTCACATGTCATGAAGTGCACTGATATTTTTCATGAGGAATTCCAGACAAAGGGTAACTCTTTCAGGGTACTGCATGGGCACAATCAACATTTCTATTCCCTATAACATAATAAATATTCACTTTATGAGTACATATAGACTTTAATGCTACTGCTTAAACTGACTGACTATCTCATATTAGATAAATATTTTTAATATTTGCGTCAGGGCACATTCTGGACCTCATCTTCAAACAAAACATGAATATCAACAAGCTAGACAACAGGCCTTTACCTTGGACAGACCACCATGCCATCAAATTTATATTAACCACCAACACCATCCTCCAAAAACCCAAACTCCCAATAACAATACACTGGGCAAGATCGCAGAAGAAACTACACTCTGAACTCTTCAAAACCACACTAGCGACCAAAATAGAGGTACTAAATCTAAACCATTCAACGGAAAAATCACTCAACGCCTTAAACAAAGCTTTACTATGGACAGCTGACACAGTTGCTCCGAAACGCAGAGCTCTCATCCGGAAAAACAACTCGGGCTGGTTTAACGATACTCTTACTCTACTGAAACAAGAACGCAGAAGAGCTGAAGGAGCCTGGAGGAGAAACCCATCAAAAGAAAACCACACAAATTACAAAACCCTCACTAAGAATTACCACAAAGCCATCTTTAAAGCAAAAAAAGAACATTTCTCAAACACCATCTCAAAAGCAAAAAAACGTCCACGGGAACTTTTCAAACTAGTCGCTCAGACTATGAACCCCTCCTGTTTGGAGCCCCCTGCAAGTTTTTTGCTGTTTGGAGCCCCCTGCAAGAATTCTGTAATGAACTTTCTGACTTTTTTATTGACAAAATCTGAAAGATTCGGGCAACAATTCAACAGAAAAAAAAACCCAACACAAACCCCATTTAGATAAAGCAAGAAGAAGCAACCTACACAAATAGTCCACGATCAACGAATTTTGCGCTGGTCCCAATTACCATCGACACCACTAAAAACATCATCAGAAGCCTCCGAGACAACATTCCTACAAAACTCTTGAAAGAATGCACCGACATCTTGGCACCCACCATAACGCACATCATAAACCAATCGTTCAGGGAAGGGATGGTTCCGATCACCCTCAAGCAAGGCATAATTAAGCCCCTCTTAAAGAAACCCAACCTCGACCCCAAAGACCCTAACCATCGCAGACTGGTAACAAGCCTGAACACCATCTCCAAGATCATGGAGAAAGCAGTAGTACAACAGCTTCAGCCCCATCTGGACGACCACAAACTCCTAGATCCACAATCAGGTTTTCGCCCAGGCCACGGGACAGAAACCGCTCTTCTCAAGATATGGGATGATGCCCTCGAAGCAGCAGATGACGGAGAATCCTGTCTCCTAGTGCTGCTGGACCTCAGTGCAGCCTTCGACATGGTAGACCACAACACATTGCTCACGCGACTCAAAGAAGTAGCCGGAGTCTCAGACTCGGCCCTACCGTGGTTTGCATCTTTCCTAGAAAATCGCACTCAGACCGTGAAACTTTTTCACGTCAGAAACACGGACCATTAAATGCGGAGTCCCTCAAGGATCACCCCTTTCACCTGCACTCTTCAACATCTACATCCGCCCGCTCCTCAAAATAATCAGCAAACAGGACCTGCGCTACCACTCCTATGCTGACGACACGCAGCTTTACTTTCGAATCACCAACAAAAAAGACCAATATCAGGAACTAGGAAAAAAAAACAATCTGATCGATAATTGGATGACTGAAAGCTCCCTCAAACTCAACGGATTCAAAACAGAACTCCTCATCCTTCACGCAAATCGGAAATCTAGTACCACTGGGACACCACCCACCATCCTCGGACAAACCATCGCTCCAAGCAACAAAGTCAAAAGCCTCGGAGTCATCTTTGACTCAGACATGACTATGAATACACAAATAGGGTCAGTAGTCAGCGGATCTCACCATCTTCTCCGCATGCTACGTAGACTCATCCCCTTCATCCCGGAAGAGGACACAGCAGTTGTGGTTGGAACAATCATCAACTCACGACTCGACTACGCAAACTCCCTTTACTTAGGACTACCAAAATACCAGATTTCACATCTACAAGTCGTCCAGAACACGGCAGCCAGACTGGTAACAGGTAAAAAACCGTGGGAACCAATATCTCCGGTCTTGAGGTCCCTCCACTGCCCATACAGGACCGGGTGACTTTCAAGACGCTCTGCCTCACCCACAAATGTACACAGGGTAACGCTCCTCAATACTTAAGCGAGAAAATAAAACCCTACGTCACCAAGCACGTGCTCCAGTCAACTAACCAAAACCTTCTCCAAATCCCTAAATCCCGCTACAAATCTAAGGGAGAACGTAGATTTGCAGTCCAAGGACCCCGGCTTTGGAATGCTCTACCCACTACCATCCGCTTGGAAGAAAACCATCGGGCTTTTAGGAAAAAACTAAAGACCCACCTCTTCTGAAGGATAAGGACAACGCTGGATGCAAGCGCCTTGAGGCGATTAAGTTCACATTTGTTGCGCTATACAAGTTACTCACTCACACTCACTAACAATACTAGCCAAACACAAGCATGAATTTATCAAACTTTCTTTAATAACTTGGATATGACAGTAGATTTTTATTTGGATCAATAAACCTTTTTTTTTAATCCTTCGATTTTTTCCTCACACCATCTACAATGTCTAGTCTTGGCAGAAAAAAAAAACTGGGAATACATTTCAGTTTCATATTTTCTGTAACACTAGGTTCACACCTATCTGTTTAATTGGTCTCTGTACCTGCAGGAAAAATTTCCCTGCACCTTTTAAAAACACAGCCACAGATAAATCGCATGGTGCTCTAAGAATGAAGACCTGCGTATCTGTAAAAGAGTCAAGAGTTTTGGCTGCAGGTGGTTGTGGGTGAAGGAATAGGTAATATTGACATGCTGTCTCGCACCTGCAACCACTCCCAACAATGTGAATCTTGCCTAAATAGAATAGTTATGCCACGTACACACTACCGTTTTTCGGGTTGTAAAAAAATAAAAAAAATTTATGTCGCACATGCTCTAAATTTTCACGTCATTTTTAATGTTGTCGTTTTTAACGTCGTAAAAAATGGTCGTGTGTGGGCTTTAACAACGTGAAAAAAACGTGCTTGCTCAGAAGCAAGTTATGAGATGGGTGTGCTCGTTCTGGTAAAACTAGCATTCGTAATGGAGATAGCACATTCATCACGCTGTAACAGACTGAAAAGCACGAAGACTGCAAAGCGTGAATTAGCAAAAGCAGCCCCAAGGGGGGAGCCATCCACATGGAACTTCCCCTTTATAGTGCCGTCGTACGTGTTGTACGTCACCGTGCTTTGCTAGAGCATTTTTTTTTCACGATCGTGTGTAGGCAAGGCCGTTTTAACGATCGGGTTGAAAAAAACATAGTTTTTTCTAGACCATTAAAATTTCATTTTTTACAACCCGAAAAACGGTCGTGTGTACGTGAAATAACAGTCTCTTGAGTGATGTTACTTCCCTTTGTCCAATATTTTTTAACATCCATAAATAATTACCACTGACAAATCTCTCCTGTAATATTGATCAATTATTTGCATTTGCCAAGCTGTTCCTTATTGTCTTTGATTCCTCGTGCCCCAGGCATGTATGTTTAATATATAATGCTGCTATATAATTTAAGCTAAGGCTGTAAACATCGCCTCTAAGCTAGGAATGCTGAAGAATTTAGGGAGTTCGCCCTGATTTCAGATAGCAACTGTAAAGTTTTAATATCAATATTATTAAAGTGGTAGGGTGATGGGTTAGACAGGCTCTTCATTAAATTGAATGTAATGCCTAACAATAAATTTCACATATTTGGTCCTTTTTGGTCTGTTAAATATACCATTAAAAACATTTTTTTGTATATGTGTATGAACAGGTAAAAAAAAAAAACTGTTGATCTTGGCATAGATCTTGTAATTAACGGAATCACCCGGTAAAAATAAAGGAAAAAGCAGCTTGAAAAAGGGAAAACAAATGCAGCCACTACATTTAAGGACTGGTAAGCTGCAATTAATTAAATATCTGTGGGGTTTAGATATGCTTTAAAGGCTGTTATCTTTGTTAGTCAAACAAGCTCATCTAGAATGAGTCCAGCAAAAGAGCTTTAAATGTCTTGTTACTCATGCACACTGTTGTGCTTCCCTGAATTGTTATGCCTAGGTAAACTTCTCCATTGGTCCTATGGAAGAAGCTGGCCATACACCTAGACAATTTTGGCCAGTTACTGATAAACTGAAATGAGCTCTGTGGGTGGCCCTGTATTACTCAACATCCTTTGAAAATCTGGCTGTCAGAATTCAATAGCCTCAGAAGGAGATCTGTCCATCCACACTGGTTAGTGTGGATGAACGAATCTGTTAGATGTGGATGCTGCATGAAACAATTGTGTATGGCCAGCTTAAGGCAGCCCAAACTTCGATAATGCCTTGAATAGCTTCTCTTATATTTGAAAAATTGCTTGATGTACCTGGGTAAAATAAAAGAGCTAGTATGTCCTAAATGTAAAGCTATCCTGTAAAAGATGAGAGAGACAAATTCATAAACATATTTTTTTAGTTTTAGCTGCTACAATTATCTTTATTTACAGTATCTCACAAGAGCGAGTACACCCCTCACATTTTTGTAAATATTTTATTACAGTATATCTTTTCATGTGACAACACTGAAGAAATTACACTTTGCTACAATGTAAAGTAGTGGGTGTGCAGATTGTATAACAGTGTACATTTGCTTTCCCCTCAAAATAGCTCAACACGCAGCCATTAATGTCTAAACCACTGGCAACAAAAGTGAGTACACCCCTAAGTGAAAATGTCCAAATCGGGCCTAATTAGCCATTTTCCCTTCCCGGTGTCATGTGACTTGTCAGTGTTACAAGGTCGCAGGTATGAATGGGGAGAAGGTGTGTTAAAGTTGATGTTATCGCTTTTACTCTCTCATACTGGTCACTGGAAGTTCAACATGGCACCTCATGAACTCTCTGAGGATCTGGAAAAAAAAATGTTGCTCTTCATAAAGAGGGCCTAGGCTATAAGAAGATTGCTAGGACACTGAAAATGAGCTGCAGCACGGTGGCCAAGACAATACAGTGGTTTAACAGGACAGGTTCCACTTAGAACAGGGCTTGCCATGGTTGACCAAATAGGTTGAGTGCACGTGCTCAGTGTAATATCCAGAGGTTGTCTTTGGGAAATAGACATTTGAGTGCTGTCAGTATTGCTGCAGAGGTTGAAGGGGCGGGGCATCAGCCTGTCAGTGCTCAGACCATACGCCACACACTGCATCAAATTGGTCTGCATGGCTGTCATTCCAGAAGGAAACCTCTTCTAAAGATGATGCACAAGAAAGCCCGCAAACAGTTTGCTTAATTAAAGCAGACTAAGGACATGGATTACTGGAACCATGTCCTGTGGTCTAATGAGACCAAGAAAAACCTATTTGGTTCAGATAGTGTCAAGCGTGTGTGGTGGCAATCAGATGGGGAGTACAAATACAAGCGTGTCTTGCCTACAGTCAAGCATGGTGGTGGGAGTGTCCTGGTCTGGGGCTACATGAGTTCTGCCAGCACTGGGGAGCTACAGTTCATTGAGGGAACTATGAATGCCAACATGTACTGTGACATATTGAAGCATAGCATGATACCCTCTCTTCATGATACCATCCCTTGGGCTGCAGGGCAGAATTCCAACATGATAAAAAACCCAAACACACCTCCAAGACGACCACCGCCTTGCTAAAGAAGCTGAGGGTAAAGGTGATGGACTGGCCAAGCATGTCTCCAGACCAAAACCCTATTGAGCATCTGTGGGGCATCCTCAAACAGAAGGTGGAGGACCACAAAGTATCTAACATCCACCAGCTCTGTAATGTCTTCATGGAGAAGTGAAAGAGGACTCCAGTGGCAACCTTTGAAGCTCTGATGAACTCCATGAGGGTTAACCCAAGAGGGTTAAGGCAGTGCTGGAAAATAATGGTGGCCACACAAAATATTGACATTTTGTTCCCAATTTGGACATTTTTACTTAGGGGTGTACTCACTTTTGTTGCCAGCAGTTTGGAAATTAATGGCTGTGTGTTGAATTATTTTGAGGGAACAGCAAATTTACACTGTTATACAAGTGTTGTCACATTAACCTCCCTGGCGGTATGGTTCTGTCTGGAATTACGTACCAAAAGCGGTACAATTATTTGCAAGGAAATTTGGCGTTTTATACTGTAGGCCTGCAATTCTTAGGAATAACTCACTTAAATCTGACCAAACAATAATCTAATAGGCATCCCGGGTATGAAATTTTTTTTAAAACAAAATTATAAATTATAATATAATAAATAATTATAAATAATTGTAACAAATAATAATATAATTCTAATAAAAATTATTCAATAATGTAATCAAATCAAAATCACTGAAATTTGCTCAGTTGCAGAATTGTCGCTGTCATTATTTTTTTTTTTATGACGAATTTCCCCACAAATCGCTATCGCACAATTCTGCAAGTGATTATAATTTATTATCGCTGTTTTCTAGCTGATCTAAAACCATTTTTGACATAAAGAGACACTTTTGGTTGCTATGGACAATCTACAGTTTTCAGGCAGAAAGAACCGTTTTTATTATATAAAATGACATGCAGGACACTGGGCAGACCACTAGGGACAAGGGGGGTGTGTTTTTTTTACATACAGTACTGTAATCTATAAGATTACAGTATACTGTATGTAATGTGTTTGTTTACATTTTTGAATTTGGCGCCGATCTCCGCTCCCGTGCGTCGTAACGTCGCAGGGAACGGAGATCGGTGGCACAGGAGGACGCTGTGTGAATCGAGCGAAGTCCCGCTCGCTCAAACAGCGCGGTGACATCGCTGGATCCAGGACAAGGTAAGCCAGCGCACGCTGCAGGCTCTGCATAGCTAGCCCGAGCGTGACTCGGGGATACCGATCGCAGCATGAAAAACCCACCCCGAGTCACGCTCGGGAATACCGCCAGGCAGGTTAAAGGGGTTGTAAAGGTTTGTTTTTTATTTTCTAAATAGGTTCCTTTAAGCTAGTGTATTGTTGGTTCCCTTACCTTTTCCTTCGATTTGCCTTCTAAATGTTTTTTTTTCTTTGTCTGAATTTCTCACTTCCTGTTTCTCCTCAGTAAGCTTGCCACCATCATCCGAGCGGTGGTTAGTCAGCCAGAACAGTTTACTGAACAGCTTACTGAGGAGGAACAGGAAGTGAGAAATTCAGACAAAGAAAACAAAAGAAAAAAAACATTTAGAAGGGAAATTGAAGGAAAAGGTAAGGGCATGCGCATTGGGTCCCGAGCAATGCGGCGGGGGCGCGTGCACACCGCTGCTGGCGCGTGCGCGCCCCCTAGCTGCCCGGGAATGCAAGGACATCATATGAGGTCCACTCTGAGGGAGGGAGGGTTCCCACCGACGTCATTTTACAATTACTTGGTAGGGAAAATGTTAAAAGATATAATAAAATATTTACAATGTGAGGGGTGTACTTACTCTTGTAAAATACTTTTTAATGCACTGAAAAGGAAGCTGCCACATTCCACAAATCCAGTAGACTTAAATACAGTCGATCGTTATTAATCCCGGTGCTTGAAGACATTGAAAAGTTTTCGTTCTGGAATAGATTTTAGAGGGAAAAGCTTCAAATCTGTATATAAAATCAGGCAAACATTGAACAGCAAGCATTTAAAATAGGAATCGCATTACTTTCAGATAAAAAGGTTACAATAATAACTCAAAATTAACCATGTAATTTGGCTCATAAAATTATGTAATTTGTAAATGCTAACTGAGATAACTACTAAATAGCACATATGACAAACATGTTGATCTTGGTGGAGATTTTGTTGCTGATGGAATCACCAGGTAAACATAATGGAAAAAGCAGCTTGAAAAAGGAAAAACAATGCAGCCACTATGTCTAATACAGACGGTCGTTTTTTGTGATGAAAAAAAACAACGTTTTGAATCATGAAATAAAACGACGTTTTTGAAACGTCATTTTCAAAAACGACGTTGCCTACACACCATCGTTTTTTCAAAATGCTTTAGCAAAGCGCGGTTACGTTCAGCACTCTTTTCCATTGAAGCTAGCTTCATAACTTGCTTCTGAGCATGCGCGGGTTTAAAAACGTTGTTTTGAAATGTCGTTTTGCCCACACACTATCATTTGACACAAAAAACGACGTTTTGAAAAACGACACAAAAAATTAAAGCATGTTCGAATTTTTTTTTTGTCGTTTTTCAGAAGACATAAAATGGCGTTTTCCCCACACACGGTCATTTTAAATGACGTTTTCAAAAACAACGTTTTTTTTCATCACAAAAAACGACCGTCTGTATGCGGCATTAGGACTGGTAAAATGCAATTTATTATATTTCCATACAATTTAGATATGCAAACCAGCTCATCTAAAATGAGTCCAGCAAAAGGGATGCAATAATAACTGAAAATTAACCATGGAATTTGGCTTATTAAAATGATATAATTTGGAAATGCTAACTGAGATAACTACTAAATAGCATATACCGTATGACATACATATTTGTGTTTTTTTTTTATCTTTTTAATCTATTAACATGCATGGATGGCTCTTAACCCTTTTGGTCTTCTGCTTTTACACTTGGAAACTGCCCACAAAACGCTGGGCGCTTTTGTGGTGCTTTTCAAGCACTTTTTCACTGCCCCACCAGCACACCACCCCAGTGTGAAAGCATTAATTGGTTTTAATGGGAAAAAAAATTGTGTGCTTTTTTTAGTATGAAAGTGCCTGAAAAGTGCCTCAGTGTGAAAGGGGTCTAAAGACAATCTGTGGGTGTTTGGATTGTGTCTAGATCCCCTTAAATTTTTGAACAGCTTGCAAGCTGTGGAGAAAAAAACAACAGATATGCAGTGCAGATGGATGAATTTGCCACTGCAGTTATTGTATTCTGACAGATGATGCCAATAGCTGACAGAACCACTCAAGGAGCAAAACTTGCACATGGCCAGCTAAAAGTGTTTGTAAAAGGTTCACTTTTTTCTTTTTAATAACAAACATAGAAACACAGAAAAGTGACGGCAGAAAAAGAGCAGTCCATCGAGCATGCCCATGTTATTTTTTTGTTTTTTTGTTTTGCTTTTTCCATTAACCTTGTTGTTTGACTATAGATCTATGTTTATTTCAAGCATGTTTGAAGCCATTTAATGTTTACTGGCTCACTAACTCTGTTGGCATTTTATTCCAATCATCAACTACCCTTCCAGTAAAATACAGTAAGGCCCTGTACACACGGCCGGGAATCCCGTCAGGAAAAAAACTTTGGTTTTCCTGACGGGATTCCTGGCAAGCTTGTCTTGCAAAGCCGTGCATACAGACGGCCATTCAAAAGAACCGCCGTTCTTTTGAAAGGCAAGAACACAGTGACGTCATCGACTATGACGAGTCGGCGCTCATCACATTCTATGCCGTCGCCGCCATCTTGCTACACTCCACACTAAACTTGTGTGCTACCGCGCATGCGTCAAACTCTTATCGAGCATGCGTGGGTTTACCTGGGACATGTAAGAATACAGACGACCGGTTTTCTCGATAGGAAACACTCTACTGGGAATCCCGATGGGAAAATAAAGAGTAGGGTTCTCTCACGGCTGGGATTCTTGGCCAAATGCTCTCCTGGCAGTTTTTCTGCCGGGAAAACTGGTCGAGTGTACGAGGATTTTTCCTGTCTGTGATTTGTTTAGAACTTTCATCCAGTTAGTTTGAGGTCATGTCCCCCTTGATTTTGGTTTCATATTTAAAAGACTGCCTTGCTAAACCTTATTCACCGGGCCTGATGTATTTAAATGTTTCAATCATGTCTCCCCTATCTCTTCTTTCCTCCATACTGTTTTATCCCCCAAACCTTTCACATTTTTTTTTTCTGGACTCATTCTTTCTTATAAATATCATTCTGTAAGTGAGGCCTCCAGAACTGGACACAGTATTCTAAATAAGGTCTCACTAAAGATCTACATAATCACCCTGCTGGTGACTCCTTTAGTGATGTATCCTAGCATTCTATTCGCTTTTGCCACTGCTTGGTCACACTGTTTGCTCATTTTGCAATCATCTGAAATAAGCACCCCCAAATATTTTTCATGTAATGCTGGCTAACCATATACTCCAATGTTGTACTCACTCAGGGGATTATTTTTCCCTAGGTTGATTATTTTACATTTAGAAATATTGAACTGTAGACATGTGCATTTGTTTTCATCCGAATGCATTTTCGTCTGAATTTCGGGTATTTTCGTTATCGTTTTAACAAACGAAAACTAACGTGCAGAATCCGAAACCTGGAAGATCCGACAGAGAATTTTTTTTTTTTGTTGCTACAACAGTTCATTATAGATAGGAGATTCGACATGACGCTGACAATAGCAATCTGTGTCTATCGAATCTGTGGTCGAATGTGACTAACCTTAACTCTATTAGTCCAAGATTATTCTACATAGAAAGGAAAGATTCAACATAGAGAGAAAAGATTTGACATTATAGAGACGTTGTTGGGGTAGACCATTTGACGTGAACGACGAAGATTCGACGAAGCAGCGAAAAACATACAAACATTGAATCTGTCATTGAAGGCTTATGGTGTCTGTCGAAAGTTCTAAGAAGATTCGACAAGCAGCTAAACTGTACGACGCCGCAATCGTACATTTCCGGTCAAATGCTCGGCCCATAGGCTATAGAAGAATTTGACTGTTGGTTGACTAGTAATAATAATTTATAAATATAATTAATACTAGTGTCATACAACATTAAAATTATTCTATAGCTTGTAGGCGGAACATTCGACCGGAAATGTATAGTTTAGCTGCTCCGTTGAATCTTCTTAGAACATTCGACAGACACCATAAGCCTTCAATGACAAATTTGACCTTAATTAATTCGGACTAATGCATTTTTTAATGAAACAAAATAAATAAAAACGAATTTCGGGAGTAACTAAATAAATGTATTTTTCGGACAAAAATTTAATTCCGAAACAAAATATTTCAGTGTGCACTATTGAACCGTAGTCTCCACTGCTTTGACCAATCTTCCAGCAATGCCAAATCATTCCATGTTACAGACACCTCCAGGGATATCAACCTTATTACACACCTTTGTGTCATATCCAAAAAGACATACCGTGCCCATCAAACCTTTAGGTATTTCACTTATATATAGAGTAAATAGAATAGGACCCAGTACAGAGCCTTGTTATACCCCATTAGTGACTGGTCTCTGTTCTGAGTGAACCCCATTTACCACCACACTCTGGTATCTATACTTTAGCCAACTGCTTATCCACTGAACCATCCAATGGTTAGGTCCTAGCTTGTACAACTTTTGTATTAGATCATTATGTGGAACTGTATCAAATGCCTTTCTGAAATCAAGATATGCTATGTCCACAGCACCACCCTGGTCCGAAACATTGGAAATATACTCAAAGAATTCAATCATATTAGTCCAACCTGATTTACCCTTAGTAAAGCCATGCTGCTTTGGGTCCAGCAAGCTATGTATTTTTAGGTGATCAATGATCCTTCTTTTCAGGAGTGATTCCATTAACCACTTACCCCCCGGACCATATTGCTGCCCAAAGACCAGAGTACTTTTTGCAATTCGGGACTGCGTCGCTTTAACAGACAATTGCGCGGTCGTGCGACGTGGCTCCCAAACAAAATTGGCGTCCTTTTTTCCCCACAAATAGAGCTTTCTTTTGGTGGTATTTGATCACCTCTGCGGTTTTTAGTTTTTGCGCTATAAACAAAAATAGAGCGACAATTTTGAAAAAAATGAATATTTTTTACATTTTGCTATAATAAATATCCCCCAAAAATATATAAAAAAACATTTTTTTTCCTCAGTTTAGGCCGATACGTTTTCTTCTACATATTTTTCGTAAAAAAAAATCGCAATAAGCGTTTATTGATTGGTTTGCGCAAAAGTTATAGCGTTTACAAAATAGGGGGTATTTTTATGTAATTTTTATTATATTTTTTTTACTAGTAATGGCGGCGATCAGCGATTTTTTTTTCGGTACTGCGACATTATGGCGGACACTTCGGACACTTTTGACACATTTTTGGGACCATTGGCATTTTTATAGCGATCAGTGCTCTAAAAATGCATTGGATTACTATAAAAATGCCACTGGCAGTGAAGGCGCGTGCCCCTAGTGGCGGCTGGGAGAGAGGACGTCATACTACGTGCTCTCGCCCAGCCGAGCCAACTTGCCGACGTATAACGGCGGTGGCCGGTCGGCAAGTGGTTAAAGGGGTTGTAAAGGTTCGTTTTTTTATTTTCTAAATAGATTCCTTTAAAGGGGTTGTAAAGGTACAATTCCCCCCCCCCCCCTAAATAGCTTCTTTTACCTTAGCGCAGTCCTCCTTCACTTACCTCATCCCTCGATTTTGCTTTTAAATGTCCTTATTTCTTCTGAGAAATCCTCACTTCCTGTTCTTCTGTCTGTAACTCCACACAATAATGCGAGGCTTTCTCCCTGGTGTGGAGTGTCGTGCTCGCCCCCTCCCTTGGACTACAGGAGAGTCAGGACGCCCACTAACACACAGCTTCTTTCTCTATCTGCAATGTAGAGAGCATCCTGACTCTCCCGTAGCCCAAGGGAGGGGGCGAGCACGACACTCCACACCAGGGAGAAAGTGTCACTTTAAATTTAAACCTCTGGGTGCTCTGATTTAGCATCCAGAGGCAAGCCTCTTATTCATTTGCTGATTTTTTTTTTTTTTAAATAACAAACAAGTCCTACTTACCTCCACTGTGCAGTTTGTTTTGCACAGATCCACCTGTTCTGGGGTCCCACGGCGGCTCTCTCGGCTCCTCCCCACATTAGATAACCCCCTCTGGGAAGTGCTCTCCCGAGGGGTTTACCTTGAGGGCGCGCTTCCGAGTCATTCATTCAGCATCCATAGCCACTGAATGTATGACTCGGCCCCGCCCCCCGATGCCCATGTCATTGGATTGAGATTGACAGTAGCGGGAGCCAATGGCTGCACTGCTATCAATCTAACCAATTACATGATGCATTAAGGTGAAAAAACACGAAGGTTTGCAACCCATTTAAGTTCTGCTCAAATTTCCAACTAATGTGTTTCTTTATTATGGATGATTTTTGACTAATATTAATGACCTCTATAAAGATGTGTGACAATTGGGACTGTATCATTAAAACATATATGACTACAAATAGAAACAATGAACAAATAATAAACAGTGTATTGCAAAAGATTACCAGATTTAAATGTCTAGCAATATCTGTAAGGCCTTGTACACACGATCGGATATCTGATGGAATCTAATCCCATGGATTTTTTCGTCGGATATCCGATGAAGCTGACTTTCAACAGTCTTGCCTACACACCATCAGTCAAAACTCCGACGGTGCCAACATGCGGTGACGTACAACACTACGACGTGCTGAGAAAAATGAAGTTCAATGCTTCCGAGCATGCAGACAATTGTTTTTTCCTATCGTTTTTTCATCCATAGGAAACATTTAAAACATGTTCTATTTTTTTCACCGATGGAAAACAAACCGATGCGCCCCACACGATCGGTTTATACAATGAAAACAGTCCATAGGTCTGTTTTCATCGGACAAACCGATCGTGTGTACAGGGCTTAACAGTTCAATTGTTATTTTAACCCCAGTAAATCACAACAGATCAATGAGCATCTAAAGTCTATGGGGTTGATTTCCTAAAGGCAATTAGACTGTTCACTTTGCAAAGGAACTTGCCCCAGAGCTTAGTGTATCAGGTGAAGCCCTGCTGGTGTCCATCGCCTAATCATGTACAAGCAAAAACGTTGCATGTGATTGGGTATTCCTTGCAAAGAGAAACTTCATCACGATAACTACGCAAATTACTTTACAAAGTGGAATTTCTCTTGCAAAGTGAACCTCTTATTTGCCTTTAGTAAAACAACCCATACAAATTCAACTTCAGTTCTTTTGTGTGCAGTTTGGTCTCCGATGGCCTAGTAAAGATGACACTGTTGAATGTAACAGTCTAGAGATGTTCAGCGTTGACTATAGTTGATCAATAATGTCTACCATCATGAAAATTCATTTTCATTAAAGAAAACAAATGAATATAATGGAATTGATTGGATCTACCCTGTTGACTTTTACAAGAAAATCACTAGACTCACCCAGTAGTTATGGATAGGACACAAATTAGTACAGATAAGAATCAATGGAAGGTCTGAATGACTGTGTATGTTAAATAAATCATAGTTACTGCTCAGGTCTAAGGTCACCCTGAAAGTGTTGTATGACCAGTAATTTGTACCATTAGTTCCAGCAGAACCAGATCTGTCCCACTTGTAAATGTACAGCCACGATAATCAATATTGCATATTGCAATACAGATAATCATCAGCATGGATGTTATAAAATGTAGGAACTATACAAACCCGAACTCATATAAAAAAAAATAAAACAACATACTTAGTTGTGTTCTCGACAATAAATAAAGATTCAGACAGGATTATTTATTCACTGAGAAACAACAAGAGCTGCAGGGGCTTTGTGCAATATAATATTACATGTATAAACAAATCCACCGCAGAAATATGTTTATAGAAAAATGACTGCAGGACTTAGTTACCAATGTAGGGCATCAAAAGGTTTATAAGAAATTGTACTTTATTTCTTAGTGAACACAACAATTTTTGGGCATATTGAGTGGTTATTTTTTATTTACTATTTACTCATAAGTAACTTTTGATGTGACATTTATGTTTTTACTTGTTAATGTTCCATTTTTGATCATGGTAATTTAACAACAGATTTATAGATGTTACCTCTAGTTGTCATCTGTACCTTAGATAAAATGAGGGGCATCTTTGCTTCAGGACTGCTAAGGGTATGCACAGATATGCCCGTAGACAGCCTCGGGATTTTCAACGGGAAAAAGTCAGTCAAGAATCCCGACGGGAAAAAAAGAGAGCTGGTTCTCTTTTTTGCCGGTGGGTTTGGCAGTTTTCCCATTGGAAAAACTGCGAGGAAGCCTACACAGGGCCGGGATTCCCAGCCAAAAGCTCTCCTCGCAGTTTTCCCAACGGAAAACACGGTCGTGTGTACGGGGCATTAGCTTCATAGACAGTCTATTGTTTTTTTTTTTGTCAGACAAACTAGATCTGTAGTCTTGCACAGAGAGGGAGTAGTGAAGAACAATCATTGTACCACACTATTAACTTCCTTAGCGGTAATCCCGAGTGTGGCTCGGGGATGAATTTTCAGTACCAATAGCGGTAACCCCTGAGCCACACTCGGGATCGCATCGCAGGATCCATTGTACAGCTCTTACTTACCTTGTCCCCTGGATCCTGCAATGTCTCCTGCTGTGTTTGTGAGCTGAGTCTACGCTTGATTCACAGTGCTGAGCTCTGTTCCCTGCGAGCGTTGCGACGCACGGAGACGGAGCTTGGCGCCAAATTCAAAAAGTGAAAAACACAGTATACATACAGTATACTGTAATCTTAGGCCCCGTACACACGACCGGATCTGTCCATTGGGATTTATCCGCGGATCAGTTCCAGCTGACAAATCCAGGCGTGTGTACGGCCTAGCGGACATTTTTCGGCGGACATTTGTCCAGCCGACCGGTTTTCAAGCGGATAAAAATTTATTAGCATGCTAAGAAATCTATCCGCTGGAAACCTGTCCGTCGGTCTGATCCGGTCGTCTGTACAGACTCACCGGATAAGTCCAAGCGATCCCCATCCCTCGCATGCGTCAAAGTGATTCGACGCATGCGTGGAAGTATTTACCTTCCAGGGTCGTGCACGTCGCCGTGTCATCATCGCGGCGACGGCACGGCCACGTCACCGCGTATGTTTTCCACGGGGATTTTGATCTGATGGTGTGTACAGCCCATCAGATCAAAATCCGGAGCAGAAATGTCCGCTGGAAACGGTCCGGCGGACCGTTTTTATTGGATATCCACTCGTGTGTACAGGGCCTTACAGATTACAGTACTGCATCAAATAATTACACATCCCCTTTGTCCCTAGTGGTTTTTCCAGTGCCCTGCATCTAGTTTTATAGTATAAATAATGTTTTTTTTCTGCCTAGAAACTGGAGATTGTCCATAGCAACCAAAAAGTGTCCGTTTACATCAAAAGTGCTTTTAGACCAGCTAGAAAACAGTAATAATAAATTATAGAATCACTTGCAGAATTGAGCGATAGTGATTTGTGGGGAAATTCATAATAATAATAATAATAATAATAATAATACATTTTATTTATAATGTGCTTTACATCAAAAGATCTCAAAGAGCTAGACACTTTTATCATTCATCATCAAACACTGAAAGTAATGACAGCGACAATTCTGCAACTGAGAAAATTTCAGTATTTTTGATTTGATTACATTATTAAATATTTTTTATTATTATTATATTATTATTTGTTATTATTTATAGTTATTTATTATATTATAATTTATGATTTTGTGTTTCAAACTTTATCATACCCGGGATGTCTACTAGACTCTTGTTTGGACAGATTTAAGTGAGTTATTTTTGATGCCGCGTACACACAATAATTTTTCAGCATAAAAGAAAACTTTGTTTTTCAGCATGTCTAAAAAACGAAGTTTTCCCAACTTCATCATTAAAACGATGTTGCCTACACACCATCGTTTTTAAAAAATGATCTAGCAAAGCACGGTGACGTACAACACATACAACGGCACTTTAAAGGGGAAGTTCCATTCGCCTTTGGGCTGCTTTAGCTGATTCCGTGTTAGTAAAAGACAATTGACGCTTTTTTGTCTGTTACAGCGTGATGAATGTGCTTACTCCATTATGAATGGTAGTTTTACCAGAACGAGCGCTCCCGTCTCATAACTTGCTTCTGAGCATGAGCGTTTTTTTTTCGTTGTTTTAGCCCACACACGATCATTTTTTACAACCCGAAAAACGACATAGTTTAAAACGACGTTAAAAAATGCAGCATGTTCGAAATATTTTTTTTTCCGTTTTTTAGAACCTGAAAAACGATGTGCAGCCCACACACGATCATTTTAAATGACGTTTTTAAAAAACAACATTTTCTTCATGCTGAAAAATGATCGTGTGTACGCGGCATAAGAATTACAGGCCTACAATATAAAACGCCAAATTTCCATGCAAAACAATGTACCGCTTTCAGCATCAAAAATCTGACATAATCATACCGCCAGGGAGGTTAATAGGAGTCAGAATTTGTAGAAAACAAAAATTGGCTATTTCCATGCACCCAGATCTTTTCATACTAAACACAGATGTTTCTTTTTAACATGAGAGCTAAACTCCAGGCAAACAACTAAATACACAAATGTATTTTATTTGCTAGGTAACAGTGGGCTATATAGAAAGCGCGCCACTTCCCAGATATGCCAGGACTGTGAACAATACCAGCTTTAGCCTAGGTTCACATTGGAGCGATTTGGCATGCGATTTGATGTGTCGGTGTGGTGCCGGAATCGGTGTGGTGCCGACTTTGCGGCGCCGCACTGATTCCCAAAAGTCATTTCTGAACTACTATTGGTGACTTTGGGTGCGATTTAAATAGACATCTGTGCAGAAACCCGCACAGATGTCTCTGAAATTGCCCCCGAAGTCAAACTGACCTGCGAGTATGAAATTCTGCGAGTTCAGCTGAACTCGCAGAATTTCAATCCGGCAGTAGTGTGAACCCAGGCTGAATGGAGTTTTGAGGTACCCAAGCAATACACAAACATTTCCAAGAAATACATACATCTATTTTGCTGACATCACATCATTTTTTGCATAATCTCTAAAAACACCACTAAAATTATAACTCCTTCCATTGTAGGGGTTCCCTTTATGTAGAATAGTGTACCATAGATTTGGCAATCTGCCTGTGTCTAGCTGGAATTGTTATAGTGATCCTATTTTATTCTATTTGTTTTGTATATAAAAAAGAAGATATTATGAACAGGGTATAGTGTCTTTATCTTTAAAAACCACAATACATCTCATAGTAATCTTTGTAGGTTAGAAGTACACACTCGACTCACAATTAAAATTCAACATGGGCTAGAGTTTCACCGTAAATCAGATGATATACATATATGAGAGCTGTTTTACTTGCCAAAATAATTGTTTTCCTGTCCATCCAATCCTGAGATTTACACAGCTCTGTCACGGAGCATAGTCTTGTCTGGTGGGGAGGGGGACCTGACGTTTCTCTAATGCCATTTTACTTTTATTATAGGTCTCTTTTCCACTCTCAACCTGTGAGGCCCCGTACACACGAGGAGACATGTCCGATGAAAACGGTTCGTGTACACACCATCAGACCAAAATCCCCGCGGACAGAGAACGCGGTGACGTAGAAGACGCCGACGTTCTCAAACACAGAAGTGCAATGCTTCCACGCATGCGTCGAATCAATTCGACGCATGCGCGGGATTTCGGGACGCTGGCTACACGTCATAACCAGCGGACATGTCCGATTAGGTGTACTAACCATCGGACATGTCCGACGGACATGTTTCCAGCGGACAAGTTTCTTAGCTAGCTAAGAAACTTTTGTCCGCTGGAAACCTGTCCGCTAGGCCGTACACACGGTCGGTCATATCAGCGGAAACTGGTCCGCGGACCAGTTTCAGCGGACATGTTCGACCGTGTGTACGCGGCCTGATTGGACAGTAAAGAAGAAACATCACACTGATGAGCTCATCTGTTTGTAACTGTTCTCTTTCCTCTAAGTAACTTGTTTTTTGCTTTGCAACATTCTTGACTGGTTCCTTTACTTCTTTTCCCTCCTTCCCTTTTTTTTTAGCCCAAAAGCACCTTAAAAAACACCCCAGTGTGAAAGTTGTCTTACAGAACCTGCCTGAAAAGCTTTTTTTTCTTAAATAGGGTTTCTTTTTAACATCATTTAAACCTGCCATACACTTTTTCTTTACAAAATCTTTATTTCTTCTTCATCACATTACATTTTCATGTATAGTGTAATGGCAATTACATTAGTCTAACTTACCACGCATTTCTAATAACTTTGTGCAATTACTGTGACATACAGTGGCAGAGTGTGGGCCTACCAACCCTGTGCTGATAATAATCCCTGAATCAATCAAATTACATGCATCCATGCTTTTTAGTAGGACATCAGGTTTTAACTTCAATTTCATTTCCTGTTTAACTGTTCATTAATTGTTTTAGTCCATGCTGTACTATTTTTGCATCTATTAGTTCAGGCAACCAGTAAATAGTACCCACTGGAAAACAGAAAAAACAATTGTTCAGTATAGAATCTACATAACAGACTAGTAGTGGATATATTTTAAACAGTGTTAGCTCTTAGACAGTCCTGCGTTCAGAATATAGGGGCAGATCCACGTAGCGCGGCGCATTCCTCCGTCCGGCGTAACTCTGATACCCTACGCCGCCGTAACTTACAGTTTTTTTTTGTATCCTGAAAGAATTTCCGCCGTAAGTTACGGCGGCGTAGCGTAACTTAGGTGGCGTAAGGGCGCCCAATTCAAATGGATATGATGGGGGCGTGTTTTATGTAAATACGTCTTGACCCGACGTAAATTACGTTTTTTTCAACTGCGCATGTGCCGTCCGTGGGGGTATCCCAGTGTGCATGCTCGAAATAAAACCGGAACAAGCCAATGCTTACGACGGTGACGTCATTCTACGAAAAGCCCTATTCGCGAATGACTTACGCAAACAACGTAACATTTTCAAAATTCGACGCGGGAACGACGGCCATACTTAACATAGGATACGCCTCATATAGCAGGGGTAACTATACGCCGAAAAAAGCCTTACGGAAACGACGTAAAAAAATGCGCCGGCCGGATGTACGTTCGTGGATCACTGTATCTAGCTAATTTGCATACTCGAAGCGGAATTCGACGGAAACGCCACCTAGCGGCCAGCGTAAATATGCACCTGTGGATACAAAACACAGATACGACAGGGCATTTTAAAAATTACGCGGCGTATCCATGGATACACCGGCGTAATTCTTTGTGGATCTGGCCCATAATGTTCTGGGGGGTGTGTGGATGAAGGGGCTTATCGGAATCTGTAAGTGCCCTTTAACAAGGGGAGCCCCAGATCCTGCCCCCCTATGTGAATGAGTAAGGGGTACAATTTATCACTACCCATTCACCAAAAAAGTGTCAAAAGTAATAAAGCAGAGAGACAGTTTTTGACAATACCTTTGATAAAAAATAAACAAACAGTGTCAAGATAAGCCAGGTCAATAACAGGAATCAATACAGGAAGAGATACAGGAACACAGGTAATAGCTGCAGATCAGACAGCAGTGATAGTGATTAGTGTTGAGCGGAATACGCCATATTCGATTTTGCGATATATCACGAATATATAGACGAATATTCGTGAAATATTCGCTAAAATCGAATATTCGTGATATTTTATCAAAAAAATTTTTTGCAAAATTTCGCTAATGCGAATGCGAAATTGATTGCGAAATTCTGAATTCAATTTCACCTGCCCTTTTGAAAAAGTATGGTTTTACGTAATGGACCCTGCAACTAACAACAAGGTATTAATAAAATAAATACAATATTATATAGATTTGAGGGTTTACTTTGACCAATTTGTATATTGATTAGTTTAATAAATATTGAATAACCATAGATTTGGAAAATACAGATCTCTCCTGTAGACTGACCTGTATTGAGTTAGGTAAAGATCAACCGCACACTGGGGCCCCTGATTCTGTTGAGTTAAAAAAAAGCCAAGTAAACCGTTTACGTTGACATCTCTTAAATGTCTTTATGTTAAACAGTTATTATTCTCATTAAAGAGGTGAAATGCAAATGATGACACGGGACAAAAGATAGAAAATTCTTTGAAGATGTGATACACTGGAAAAATGCACAGAAACACTCCACTCTCTCTAGCCACCTTGTGAATCTGCACTGAAATACTGCTGGGAGTGATCTTATATACTGGTCGTGCAGGCAGGTTCCTATTGGTTGCTATGGAGGTTGCTAACCTCTGACAACTGTGGTAGGAGAACTCTGATTGGCTCTGATGCAAAAGAAGGGCGGAGAAAGTATTCGCGAATATTCGGAAATCGAATATTCGCGATTGCGAATATTCGGCAACATAAAAGGATCGCCTCAGCTTAGCTACTCGGCCCAGGGTCTCTAATCATACCAGAAATGCTTTTAGACGTCGATGGAGATCACTAGGATGTGATCTGTTTTAAAAATAAATTTGAAAAAATGTGAATATTCGTAATAGCGAATTTTGGCCGCGATATTCGAGTTATTCGCGATTAATCGAATATGCAATATTCGTAATGAATATTCGCAATGCGAATATTCGTGAGCAACACTAATAGTGATGGCTGATAGCACTTCTGCAGTTTAACCCCCCTGACGGTAAACCCGAGCGCGACTCGGGGTTGGTTTTACATGTTAGGATCGGCAAACCCGAGTCACGCTCGGGCTGGACGGGCTTACCTTTCGCTGGATCCACAGGCTTGGTTTACTCACCTTGTCCCTGGATCCAGCGATGCCACCCGCTGTGTGAGCGAGCGGGACCTCCTCGCTCGATTCACAGTCCCCGTGTGACGCCGATCTCCGTTCCCTGCGACGTTACGACGCACGGGGACGGAGAACGGCGCCAAATTCAAAAAAGTAAACAAACACATTACATACAGTATACTGTAATCTTATAGATTACAGTACTGTATGTAAAAAATACACACCCCCTTGTCCCTAGTGGTCTGCCCAGTGCCCTACATGTACTTTTATATAATAAAAAATGTAATTTCTGCCTGCAAACTGTAGATTGTCCAAAAGTGTTCCTTTATGTCAAAAATGGTTTTAGATCAGCTAGAAAACAGCGATAATAAATTATAATCACTTGCAGAATTGTGCGATAGCGATTTGCGGGGAAATTCGTCATAAAAAAAATAAAATAATGACAGCGACAATTCTGCAACTGCAAATTTCAGTGATTTTGAGTTGATTACATTATTGAATAATTTTTATTATAATTATATTATTATTTGTTATAATTATTTATAATTATTTATTATATTATAATTTATAATTTTGTTTTAAAAAAAAAAATCATACCCGGGATGCCTACAAGACTCTTGCTTGGTCAGATTTAAGTGAGTTATTTCTAAAAATTACAGGCCTACAGTATAAAACACCAATTTCCTTGCAAAATAAATGTACCGCTTTTGGTACGTAATTCCAGACAGAATCATACCGCCAGGGAGGTTAAATAGTGTAATTGACATCAACGTTAGCGATGGACGCACAGGTGCACGTTCGCAAATGCACTTGTGCATTTGTGCACAGTTATGCACAGGAAAACAGGCACCTGCACAACTGCGCCTGCACACCCATAGACATTTAAAGGCTTCAGTTGTACTAAGGCTAATACCTTCCTGACAACACATCTATGTGAGAATGTTTATGATCAGGGGTGTGGCCATTACTCACCTATGTTGGCACAAAGCACTGAATTAGGAGACCAGAAAGCCGATTTCCACTAAAATAATACAATATTTTAGGGCATTTCTAAGTGAGGATAATTTTAAAAATACATTCTGTGACTTCAACTGGGCTTTAATATTTTGTAAGAAGTGGCTTGGTGACTATGTGAACTTCAGCACAGTTTCACCTATAGCATCTGCCTTTCCCTTACGACAAGTAGGCCTACTGGTTTATATATGCCCCCCAGACTTAATAATACTATATTTGCAGAACTGGGACACTCTCCAGCAACTCTTGGAGAGACAGAGTACAGAGTACATGTACCATGTTCAAGATGGTTGGCTTAAGGCAGATGTTGTGTGCAGACGACCACTGTTGTGTTGGGCTGGTTGTAAAGCTAGCTGTGGTCTGAGCTTTGGCAGGTGGTGGTACAGTGTTATTCAGGCAAGCGTAAGAGAAGGCAGCAATCAATAGAGGTATCCAGGCAAGAGGGCCAAGGCAAACAGCAATCCATATCCCAGCAATGGGTCAGTAATAAAAGTAATCCAGAGGCAAAGCTAGACAAGGCATGAGGTAGGAGCCAGGATGCTAATGCTATCACAAGCCCAGAGTCATGAGCTGTGGCCTTTAAATAAAGTGCAACAGAGCAGCCAGCTAATAAGGACAGAGGAGGCTTGGCAGAGGGAGGCAACCCCAATGCCAAGCATTCCTTTTACTGGCCAAGGAGGAAGGGGGCATTGCCAGACATTGCAGTGCTTGTTGCCCAGAAACTGATTCTCAGTCTGGGGAAAGGAGAGAGGCTGAACAGCGGCTGCAGGAAACATAGGAGGACCTGTTTCTGCAGGGGTAGAGACAGGAGGAGCATCAGACTATTAAAACTTGCTTTGGTGGAGCGAATATGATCTTGAATAGAATACTACTATCTGTGCTCCACAGGAGGACACTGTTGTGTTTAGTCAACATTGTGCCTGCATTTTATGTCTCACCCATAAAATGCAGTGTAATGTGGAGCCTGTAGTGTTCTTATTTGTAACGCTGCAGGAAACACTATGTGATTTGAGGAGAGCTTATTTACATGACTTTGGCAATTCATTTGATTTTACATGTTTTCCATATGTAATACAATTTAAGGGATTTAGCTTGCATCAAAGTTTTAAAGAAAAAATAAAGTGGAAATCTGATTTGTAAAGTACACCACTTTTGATTCAGGAACCCTGGTGCATTCCTAAAGACTGCTAAAGAGAGTTGTATGTATTTCAAAATATCTGATCTTTGTGCATGTTTTCAGTGGACTGCAGTTGACAGGTTTACTCAGAGAGCAGAGTGTATATGCTATTATAGGGAAGAATTTCCGATCCCTTTTAAAGCATTTGTTACCTAAAAACAAAAACAAAAATAGGATCCAGTTCATTTAAAGCATGTTATACAGCACCGTGCTTGTGTGGTGTAATTTGGCCCCCTGTATCACCTGAAATACCTGGCTGATCCTGTCTGGTTCTGCCCTCCCCCTGTAAACTTGACACGGTATATCATGGCTGCTGAGCCCTGACACTGTGGTCAGTTTATGTGCCTCCGTCATCCACAGCTCTCCTCTTTCCTCTCCCCCTCCCTCCCTGCTTGTCAGCTAGTGACAGTGCCCTTCCCTCCTGCTGCTAAAATTACTTTTGAATTTCCATACAATCCTCTCTGTTTGACAATGTTAGGTGCCCCAGTGTGTGTTCTTTAAAAATAAAAAGTTGTTTATACATTATTTCAGAGCGCCGTTCAGCGCTCATATGACGGCCTCTCTCCTCCTCTCCTGCCTGAGGGAATCTTGGACCCTCCCACTGTAGCTGTTAGATCGAGAGAGGGGAGAGGTGGCTGGTCACGTGGGCGCCAAGAGGCGCTCTGAAATAAGATGCAGACTTCATTTTTTTAAAGCACACACACTGGGGCACATAACATTATCAAACAGAGAGGATTGCATGAAGAGATCATAGTGGCATAACAACCACTTTAACCTTGAAACATAAAGAGGTGTGCAGGTTTCCTCCCACTATACTTATCATCTATGCCATGCTAGGGGGCTTACACACTCACACCAGGTGTGATACCTCAATGCACTTTCACCTGTTTTTAGCTTATGTATACTTTACTACGATGTGTACTTCCATATGTTTGAAGTTACTTTGTGCTTCTGTGTATTGTTTATGTTTTTTTTTTTTTTTTTTATAAAAATGTATTAAAACTAAAGGCTAAAGAGGTATGCAACTAGTATAAAAAAACTTTTTTTTTTTTTTTTATGATTTGTTCGTGTCTACTAGTTTCAATACTCATTTATAAATGGCTTTCAGTAGGTTTTTAAGCACATATATTTAGACTTACTATTCCAGGAAACAAAGGGCCAGATTCACGTACTTGCGCTGCGGCGTAACATATGTCATTTACGTTACACCGCCGCAAGTTTTAAGCGTAAGTGCTTGATTCACAAAGCACTTGCCTGTAAACTTGCGGCGGCGTAGCGTAAATCCGTCCGGCGCAAGCCCGCCTAATTCAAATGGGGCGTGTACCATTTAAATTAAGCGCGTTCCCGCGCCGAACGTTCTGCGCATGCTCCGTTAGGAAATTTCCCGCCGTGCTTTGCGCGAAATTACGGCGCCCCAACATGTTTTTTGAACGGCGACGTGCATTACGTCCTTTCGTATTCCCGGACATCTTACGCAAAAAATAAATTAATTAAAAATTTGACGCGGGAACGACGGCCATACTTTAACATGGGCTGTCTAATATTACACCACCTAAATAGCAAGTGCAACTTTACGACGGAAAAAACCGACTAGCGACGACGTAAGAGAATGCGACAAACACGCGTACCTTCGTGGATCGCCGTAAACAGCTAATTTGCATAACCGACGCAGAAAACGACGTGAACTCCACCCAGCGGTCGCCGAAGTATTGCATCCTAAGATCCGAAGGTGTACAAAGCCGTACGCCTGTCGGATCTTAGCCAAATGCCGTTGTATCTTTGTTTGTGAATTACAAATAAAGATACGACGCGGCAAATTTGAAAGTACGCCGGAGTATCAGCAGATACTCCAGCGTACATTTTCTGTGAATCTGGCCCAAAGTTTTGGTGAATTACATAGGTCTTGAAATCATAAACTTTCTGTTGAAAATGCTGCATTAAAAAAAAGAAATTCTAGCTAGGAATAACTGAGATTATGTCCATTAATATATCTTTGTTTAACCACTTCCCGCCCGGCCTATGGCCGATTTACGTCCGGGAAGTGGTTATGAAATCCTGACAGGACGTTCCAGAACGTCCTGCAGGATTTCATGCCGCGCGCGCCCGTGGGGGCGCGCATCGCGGCGATCGGTAATGCGGGGTGTCAGTCTGACACCCTGCATCTCCGATCTCGGTAAAGAGCCTCTGGCGGAGACTCTTTACCACGTGATCAGCCGTGTCCAACCACGGCTGATCACGATGTAAACAGGAAGAGCCGCCGATGGCTCTTCCTCACTCGCGTCTGACAGACGCGAGGAGAGGATAGCCGATCGGCGGCTCTCCTGACAGGGGGGGTTAGCGCTGATTGTTTATCAGCGCAGCCCCCCCTCGGATCGCCACACTGGACCACCAGGGATGCCCACCCTGGAGCACCAGGGTGGGCAAAACAAAAAAAATGACAGAAGAAAAAAAAAAAAAAATGACACAAAAAAAAAAAAAAAAAAGCATAAAGAAAAAAAAAAAGATGCCAGTCAGTGCCCACAAATGGGCACTGACTGGCAACCTGGCAAAAATCAGTGCTGCCACCCCAGTGTCCATCAGCGCCACCCCAGTGTCCATCAGCGCCACCCCAGTGTCCATCAGTGCCACCCCACAGTGCCCATCCATGCCCAGTGCCCACCTATCAGTGCCCATCTGTGCCACCCATAAGTATCCATCAGTGCCGCCCATGAGTGCCCATCTGTGCCGCCTATGAGTGCCCAGTGCCGCCCATGAGTGCCCATCAGTGCCGCCTATGTGTGCCCATCAGTGCCGCCTATGTGTGCCCATCAGTGCTGCCTATGTGTGCCCATCAGTGCCGCCTATGTGTGCCCATCAGTGCCGCCTATGTGTGCCCATCAGTGTCGCATACCAGCGCCGCCAATCAGTGCCACCTCATCTGTGCCCGTCAGTACTACCTCATCGATGTCCATCAGTGCCATCTCATCGGTGCCCATTAGTGCCGCCATATCAGTGCCCGTAATTGAAAGAGAAAACTTATTTACAAAAAAATTAACAGAAAAAAATAAAAACGTAATTTTTTTTCCAAATTTTCAGCCTTTTTTTAGTTGTTGCGCAAAAAAAAAAAATCGCAGAGGTGATCGAATACCACCAAAAGAAAGCTCTATTTGTGGGGAAAAAAGGACGCCAATTTTGTTTGGGTACAATGTAGCATGACCGCGCAATTGCCATTCAAAGTGCGACAGTGCTGAAAGCTGAAAATTGGCTTGGGCGGGAAGCTGCGTAAGTACCTGGTATGGAAGTGGTTAAAGAATATCTATTGTTCTAGATATTGATGTCAGAAATCATGTCCCTGAGCAAACATAAACTTGAATAAATGGAAATTAAAGGAGAAGTTTGTGGTATATGTATAAACAAAAACTATTCTGCAGCTCTAATACCAAATCCTGTGAAATCACATGGTCACTGATCACTCAGCTCTTATGCCCTGTACACATGATCGGTCAATCCGATGAAAACGGTCTGATGGATTTTTCCATCAGTTAACCGATGAAGCTGACTGATGGTCAGTCGTGCCTACACACTATCGGTTAAAAAACTGATCGTGTCATAATGCGGGGGGAGTTCAAATCCAATGGCGCCACCCTTGGGGCTGCTTTAGCTGATTTTGTGTTAGTAAAAGACAATTTGCGCTTTTCTGTCTCTTACAGCGTGATGAATGTGCTAGCTCCATAACAAACGCTAGTTTTACCAGAACGAGCGCTCCTATCCCCTAATTTAGTCTAAGCATGCGTGGATTTTTAACCAATGGACGTGCCTACAGACAATCGTTTTTTTTCTATCGGTTAGGTATCCATCAGATAATTTTAAAACACGTTCCATTTTTTTTAACTGATGGATAAATAACCGATGGGGCCCACACACAATCGGTTTGGTCTGATGAAAATGGTCCATCAGACGCGGCATTAGTCTGCTTTGAGCAGAGATCAGTGACTGGAGTAAAGTGCTGCAGAGTGGGCAGGCACTGCTGACTTTAGCTTTCAGCCACGTGCTAAAAGCCAGCTGACAATCAGGCAACTGGGTTGATCCCAACAATAAAGTCGGGATCCTTCCAGAGCTTGGAGTGGTTCTGTCACGTCAGCTGACAGTAGGCAATAGCCAACTATAAACTGGCTCTGTGTACTCCTGTGACCCACATGAGAAGTATGGTATAAGAAACTTTGGCCACATTTCTCTTTTTAGAAGATAAAAAGTCAACAGATTTCCTGCAATAACATACCGTATTTATCAGCGTATAACATGCACCTTTTCCCCCCTGAAAACAAAGAGTAAACAGTGCCTGCATGTTATATGTCGATATCATTTTTTACCAACAGGGGGCGGGGATCGGGCGGGCCGCCCCAGGAGCCACCCATTGGGGGGTGTCAGGCCGGCTGTCCCGCCTCTTCTGGCCCTGGGACAACGCTCCCTGCATAGTCTTTAGTTTAGCAAAAAATCACTTGCCAGCCCTACACCGCTCCTCCTGTGTCAGTGTACTGGATAGGGGGGGGTGTAAAATGGATAGGGGAGCTGTGTACTGGATGGGGGGATGTATAATGAATGGGGGGGCTGTGTACTGGATGGAAGATGTATAATAGATGGCGCTGTGTACTGGATAGGGGAGATGTATAATGGATGGGGGCTGTGTACTGGGGAGGGGGATGTATAATGGATGGGGGGCTGTGTACTGGGGAGGGGGGCTGTATAAATGGATGGGGGGCTGTATACTGGATAGGGGGGCTGTGTACTGGATTGGGGGGCTGTTTACTGGGGAGGGGGGGCTGTATAATAGATGGGAAGGCTGTGTACTGTGTAGTGGGAGGGGTGCTGTGTACTGGTGAGGGGGGCTGTTTACTGTGCAGGGGGAGGGGGACTGTGTACTGTAAAGGGGGCTGTGAAAAAAAATCCTTAAACTTCCCTCTTAAAATTGGGGTGCGTGTTTTACGCCTGTGCCTGTCATACACTGATAAATACGGTAATTGTAATGACAGTTAATGATCAATGAGTCTCTTAAAACCAAACATATTCATTTTTATTACAAACATTTTTATTGGAAGATCAAGTTACATACAGGTTGTGATAGACATGTATATTGTACATAAACAGGAAACATCAAAACGTAGAAATGTTCCACATATGATGAAATTGGGAGTAAGGAATCTGTTAACCTTAAGCTATAATGTGTTACGCAAAGGGAGAACAAAAGGGTAAGATAGGTAATGGGCAAACACAAGGTAAAAGCTTGAGCATCAGTACCAGTGCAGGTCCATTACATCAACACACATATACCAAAATGGGTTACAGAAAAGGGGTGTCCCAGTGCTCCCATTTCCTATCAAAAAGATGCATAGTATAATACAAGGTATGGTGAATTTGTTCTGTCAATTTAATCATCTCCATCCTGGTCAATTTAGTGCTGTCACCCAATGAATGGCTACAAAAAGAGTATGAATTAATCTCTGATATGGAACGAGAACATCTGGAATGGAGATAAAAAAAGACACATCTGCACTGTCATTGTTATGAGGTGACCTGCTATAGAAAATGCCCTTGTGGCTGCTTGGGTCTTATGTGTTTACAACTCCCAAAAATATGGATATAGGAGAATAAGTCTGGACAGCCACAAAAGCATTGGGGAGATACTGTGGGGTAAATGATATGGAGCTTACCAGGTGTCAAGTACCATCTGGTGTGAAGCTTTATTGCGGTTTCACAAGTGGACAATGATCTTGGGTTTTTGTACATATTCTCCAACATCTCTTTCCACTCGGGGGTCGAGAACGTGAGATCAGCCTCCTCCTCCCATTTGGTCATTGGTTTAGTTTTCTGAGCAAGAAAAAGTTCAGGTAACTATAAATACATGAGATTAAACCCTTATCTCTAGACATACTCACATATGTTCAAATTGAGTGCTATGTAAACAGGACATTAATGTACCTCTGCTATGAAAGAGAGAAATGTTGGATTTGAAAATATCTGAAATACTCAGAGGAGGGTAAATTATGTTCTGCTTAGATGTAGAAGAAGGTTTTAAAGTGTGAACCGGTTTTGAGAGATGTAAATGTAAGCTGGAGGAAAATCGGGGGTCATCTATAAAAGAGAAAGAGTATATAGGTGTGAGTGGGGAGGCTAATTTAACATATTAATCTCTTAAACATTTATAAAACATCTTTAAAATTAGTTCCATAAGGTAAGGGGGCTTTTATTATTTGTTAACATATTCCTTTGGCTAATTAGTCCTGTTAAGCCCCCGTTCACATCGGTGGGACTTACAATGCTATTTGACAGTTCAAAATCGCATGACAAGTCGCACCCGATTGTCGACAGTGGTATCGTTCATATTGCCACCAATCATGACGCATTATGAAAAAGGTTCCTGCACTACTTTTTGCCGATTTCATTGTGATATCTGTTAAATGAAGTTGCAAGTCACAATGAAATTGACAGTGCAAGATCCCGGAGGCGACATGGCAGATGATCTGGTCTCAGGCAGCTAAAAGCTCTCTCTGTACGCTATATAAGGAGAATGCCTATAAAATGATGTACTTTTGGTATATGACACCAGATGTTCTCCACGCTATCTATCCATCCAGCTCAGACAGGTGTTGGCGTTGCCAGGGAGCCAAGGGGACCCTATACCACATATATTGGACCTGCCCCAAGATAGTACCATTTTGGATGGAAACTCAGCAGCGTCTGTCTCGCCTCCTTGGACTGCCGGTTTGCCTGGTCCCCAAAACTATTTTTACTAGGGGTATCGTCCCTGCAAATTCCCAAGTCCTCCAAAAAATTGATGAGGCATATATTGACGGCAGCGAGGTGCCTGGTTGCTCTCCATTGGAGGCGACTGTCCCCCTCCTCTCAAGCTGACCTGTACGCTAGGATTAAGGATGTTGAGCTGATGGAAAAAATGACAGCCAGGCTGCAGGATAGACTGGAAATGCATGACGTGATCTGGGAGGAGTGGTGTCATCATGAGGATCCGCCCTGAGTCATGATTCGAGCCTCCCCTTACCCTTCCCCCACCTCTTCTTTCCCTATTTCCCTGCATCTGCAGTCCCCCCTCCCTGTGTTTTCTTCATTTCCCTTTTGATTCCTTCCTTTTGTTTTTTCTCTGTTATTCAAGATTTTCCTTTAAGTGTGCTATGATTCGACCTCTGGCAGAATGTGTTTGTGGTTTAGTTGCTAGCGTGAGGGGCTGCCGAGCTCCCCCTGATATCTGCCTTGTAATAGGCTGCAATATGATATGCACTGTTTTTGCTACTGTTCTGCTGAAGTTTTTGTACTGTTAACTCTGTGACACTGGGGTTACCCTGTGTCTAATAAAAACTGTTATTTGAAAAAAAAGAAAAAGAAATTGACAGTGCAAATCGCACTGATATATGGCTTTGAAATCATGTTGAAGTAGTGCGATTTCAAAGCTGTACAGTATGTACAGGGCTTAGTCTACCTAAAAATCGGTGAGATAACTGTCAGCACAGATACAAAGTGCACGTATAAGTAGGGGTATGGCAATTAGTCCATTAGAAATAATATTAACAGGCATTTCAATGGTTAAAAATGCAGGTGATGTGGCTGTTCAATGTCTGCTGCTGTCCTTATAGAGCTGTCTCTGTGGTAAACAAAAGAGGGGTAGAGAAAGGAAGCGCCACCTAAGTGCAGAGACACCACACATTCTGCTATCTTCACTCCTAAGCAGCCCATGGATCCGGGACGAGGACTACAGGATGTTACAGATGAGCCTTCTTTCCTTACCTTCTTGTAAGTGTGTTTTGTATAATGTGTAATGGCGCTTCCTTTCTCTACCCCTCTTTTGTTTACCTAAAAATACCTTTTAGTCTTAGTCTAAACCTGATATTTAGGTGGTGATTTGATGCTGTTGAATTTATCTTCACCACGATTCCTTGATCTTCCGTTACACGCAATAGAGACATTCCTACTGTGATTACTATAGTGCAAAATAAAGATTTCAGCAAGGAACATGACCAAGGCTGATAAGGATTCTGTTTGCATCCATGAGATATAACACCTTCACAAAACAATTACTTCAGTTTTAGGTCGAATGATCCTTTCAGTGGGACAAACAAAAGAATCAAGGGATAGAAGTAACTAGTATTAGTTACTGATATTCAACTGGACTTGCTCTGTCACATTGAATCTGTTTTCACTTGAAGTTACTTCCTTAGTTCTAATGAGTGTCATGAACCTTAACATTTATATCCACATGGGAAAATCAGTCACCTTAATCCAATCAACATAGAAAATGTTACAAGAGATATGGATCATCCTAGAATATGATGGAACTGTGAAGGTTAGTGAAATGCCCTGTTAAATTTCAATAATCCAATCACTGTGATGCATTGAAGGCTGGATCTCATGTTAGTTATCTGTGTCACATGGCTGAATGTGTGAATTTTCATATTGCTGGGGAAAAGATGTTAAAATAGAATCATATGTGGGTTAATACCAGTTCCGGTAAGAGTACCTCATTTGTTTACCGCATGTCAAGTGTGAGAATTTCAGCAGTCAACCTGTTGTTCCTGTACTCTAGGTCATCTTCTGGGAAGCAGCGTTCATTTCTATATGGACTTCCTCTATATCACATGTTGAAGCCTTTTGGCTTCCCTATATTTTTCACCATTGAACTTTGATTCAATTTCTTATATTTACTTTGTGGACTTCAGTTTGTTCATCACTCACTATTGATTTTTGTAGCGCTGCACTATTTATTTTTCTTTACTGTTTGACTTTGTTAGTTTGAGTGCTGGCAGCTTTTTCTTTCACACTATTTGGGTTTTAGCGCAGTTTTTTCCCTATTTTCCAAAGTCGCTCAAATGTCTGCCCATTTTTTCTGCTGTCAACACATCAACTTCAGGGGCAACATATTCACTTGTTACCTAATATATCCCACCCTCATTTAGATGCCATTATAATGAGATAATACATTTACTTTACTTATCAGAATTCATAATGTTATGGCTGATCAGTGTATATTAACAGTTTTCTGGTTAATTACCTAAAAGGTAACCTTTCATAATTCTTTTTTGTATTTTTATATTTTTACACTTCCTTGATTTTATTAAACCTACACATCAATGGTATCAAGAGATTTCTGGTACAAACACCAACTAAAATCACTTTGTGACAACAAATCAATATGATTACCATCCCCTCACTGTCCTTTTTGCAGTAGCTGGCAGTTTTGTATTGTTTTAAAAGAGTTAAAAATATTTAACATGTAACCCTTTGAGTCAAAAGACAGAATTCTACTTTCCATAAGCAATTAAAAATTCAGTCAGGCCTTGTACACACGGTCATTCCAAACCGATGAGAATGGTCCGACGGGCCATTTCCATCGGTTCACCGCTGAAGTGGCCTAACGGCCTGATGTGCGTACACACCATCAGTTCAAATTCCGATCGGGTCAGAACGCGGACACGTAAACCACATACGACATGACTATAAAGGGGAAGGCCAAAGCCTTCGTCGCCGCCCTTGAGTCCGCTTTTGCTAATTCCGTGTAACCGCGTGTTAGTGAAAGTTTGGTGAGAGCCGATCCGAGCTTTTCAGTCTCCGTGCTTTTTCTTATTTATTTTTGACAGAATAAATGGTAATTTATTTAACGTTACAACCTTGTCTATTGTGTTTTTCTGGTGAATAGCCATCAAACATTTCCGAAATACAATGTGTAATTAACAAAGGACACAACCTCATTGGTGTGATAACTTGCCCAAAAAAAATAAAAAATAAAAAAAAATGCAAAACTCCAAATCTCACCCAAAAACAAGTAAAAAAATAAACATTGGTGTGATAACTTGACAAAAAAAAAATAACAAATATGTTGAGTACAAAGAAATATTTTGGAGATCTGGCTTGGGAAAAAAACATAACAAAAACATTTTGGCTTTTTTTCGGAAGAGCTGAACTAGATCTTGCATGCTCCAGTTTTCAAGATCCTCCACTGTGTTTGGTAAAAGGACTCTTTGGTGCTGTAGTACTTGGGGGCATGCTTATGTCAATTAGAACTGACCTCAGGCACCCTGCTGATACTTTCTCCCCCAATGGATGCAGATGCAAACGTTTTTATAACTTCAATGTTAATGTCTTGGGAGTTGTTTTTGCCTACAGAAACTAAAGAAAAAATATCTTTGGATGTGGCCTAGAAGGAATAATGGACATTTGGTGGATAATTTATGGGTCATGTCTGAAGATCAACTTTAAGGAATGTTACTTTTACTGTTCGAGTTTGATGTACCGTATTTGCCGGCGTATAAGATGACTGGGCATATAAGATGACCCCCTAATTTTCCAGCTAAAATACTGGTTTGGGGATATACTCACTGTATAAGACGACCCCTCACTGTGCCATTATACATGCCTCACTGTGCCATTATACATGCCTCACTGTGCCATTATACATGCCTCACTGTGCCATTATACATGCCTCACTGTGCCAGTATGCCTGCCTCACTGTGCCAGTATGCCTGCCTCACTGTGCCAGTATGCCTGCCTCACTGTGCCAGTATGCCTGCCTTGACGATCTTCCTACCTTCTCCTGTTTGCAGAGTTTTTCAGGCTGCGGGCGTCCATTATTCAAAAGCCGCGCCTTCTCCTCAGGCTGTTCCGTGACAGGCGGAACACTAATTTTCCCAGCAGAGACTCTATTCAGTGTTCCGCCTATCACGGATGTCCTCCGTGATAGGCGGAACACTAAACAGAGGCTCTGCTGGGTAAATTGGTGTTCCGCCTATCACGGAACAGTCTGAGGAGGAGGCGCGGCTTTTGAATAATGGATGGCCGCCATCTGACAGACAGGTACCCGGCGTATAAGACTACCCCTGACTTTTGGGGAATGATTTTAGATGCAAAAAGTCATCTTATACACCAAGGTGTCTAAGAAGAAATACAGCTCTACAAATTTAAAATGCCTACTAGGGTCTACTCAATAAAAAAGGAGCTGTAGGTAGAATAGAATTTTTAACAGCAAGGCAAGGAACAGGTCATTGCACTACCTCAAGGTAACCTGCCACTGATCAGATTTTATTCTAGCTATGTTTAGCCTATAATATCTGTATTTCAAGGGTTATCAATTTCTGTTCTTTGTATTTATGAAAGTAGACAAGAGTCAGTACTTTCCTATAATATTCCCAGAACAACAATTGGCTGTGCTATTGCTCTGTTTATGTATTTTATGTGTTTCATTTATGTATCCTTTTTTTCAATGATGATGACTTCATGTCTTTTTTTATTTACATAGTGGCTGGGTGGTCAGTTTAGCCCATTAGGCCCCTTTTACACTGAGGCGTATTTCAGGTGTTTTTTAGCGCTGAAAATAGCGCATAAATAACGCCTGAAATAATCCTGCCCCAGCATTCTCAATGTGAAAGCCAGAGGACTTTCACACTGAGGCGATGCACTGGCGGGAGGAAAAAATCTCCTGCAAGCAGCATCTTTGGAGCGGTATAGGAGCGGGGTGTTTACCGCTCCTATACCGCTCCTTCCCATTAAAATTAATGGAAAACCGCGGTAATACCGCCTGCAATGCGCCTAAAACTGCACCGCCGAATATCGCCGTAAATACAACAGTATAGCCGCGCTAAAAATCGTGCCTCTATACCGCCACCGCACCTCCCCTGTCCAGTGTGAAAGGGGCCTTAGTGTGAAAGCACTCAGGCTTTCACATTGGGATTGCAGATGCAGCTTCTTTCAGGCGCTTTACATGCACTTTTTTTTAATGCTAAAGCACCTGAAAATGCCCCAGTGTGAAAGGGGTCTAACTGCCTAATTCAGTGAATTCACACAAGGATAGATCAAATATAATGATAGTTTATAGTAAGCCCTCCTGAAAATACCAGAGTTGCCCAGCTGCCAATGTATTACTAGAACGTATTGTGTTCAATAAAATATTTAAACTTTTTTTTTTATTGTAAATACAGTATCTCACAAAAGTGAGTACACCCCTCACATTTTCGTAAATATTTTATTATATCTTTTCATGTGACAACACTGAAGAAATTACACTTTTCTACAATGTAAAGTAGTGAGTGTACAGCTTATATAACAGTGTCCATTTGCTGGCCCTTCAAAATAACACAACACACAGCCATTAATGTCTAAACTGCTGGCAACAAAAGTCAGTACACCCTTAAGTGAAAATGTCCAAATTGGGCCCAAAGTGTCAATATTTTGTGTGGCCACCATTATTTTCCAGCACTGCCTTAACCCTCTTGGGCATGGAGTTCACCAGAGTTTAACAGGTTGCCACTGGAGTATTCTTTCAATCCTCCATGACAACATCACAGAGCTAGTGGATGTTAGAGACCTTGCACTCCTCCACCTTCCGTTTGAGGATGCCCCACAGATGCTCAATGGGGTTTAGGTTTTCAGACATGCTTGGCCAGTCCATCACCTTTATCCTCAGCTTCTTTAGCAAGGCAGTGGTCATCTTGGAGGTGTGTTTGGGGGTCGTTATCATGTTGGAATAGTGCCCTGTGGTCCAGTTTTCAAAGGGAGGGGATCTTACTCTGTTTCAGTATGTCGCAGTACATGTTGGCATTCATAGGTCCCTCAATGAACTGCAGCTCCCCAGTGCCAGCAGCACTCATGCAGCCCCAGACCATGACACTCCCACCACCATGCTTGACTGTTGGCAAGACACATTTGTCTTTGTACTCCTCCCCTGGTTGTCGGCACACATGCTTGACACCATCTGAACCCAAATTTTTTATCTTGTTCTCATCAGACCAGAGGACATGTTTCCAGTAATCTTAGTCTGCTTGTTTTCAGCAAACTGCTAGCGGGCTTTCTTGTGCATCCTCTTTAGAAGAGGCTTCCTTCTGGGATGACAGCCATGCAGACCAATTTGATGCAGTGGGCAGCATATGGTCTGAACACCGACAGGCTGACCCTCCACCCCTTCAACCTCTGCAGCAATTCTGGCAGCACTCATATGTCTATTTCCCAAAGACAACCTCTGCATATGATGCTGAGCACATGCACTCAAATTCTTTGGTTGACCATGGAGAGGCCTGTTATGAGTCAAACCCGGCTGTATGGTCTTGGCCACCATGCTGCAGCTCCGGTTTCAGGGTCTTGGCAATCTTCTATAGCCTAGGCCATCTTTATGTAGAGCAATAATTATTTTTTCCAAACCTCAGAGAGTTTTTTGCCATGAGATGCCATGTTGAACTTCCAGTGACCAGTATGAGAGAGTGAGAGTGATAACGCCCAATTTAACACACCTGCCCCCCATTCACACCTAAGACCTTGTAACACTAACGAGTCACGTGAAAAATGGCTAATTGGGCCCAATAAGGACATTTTCACTTAGAGGTTTTCCACGCTTTTGTTGCCAGCGGTTTAGACATTAATGGCTGTGTTGAGTTATTTTGAGGGGACAGCAAATTTACAACGTTATACAAGCTGTACACTCACTACTTTACATTGTAGCAAAGTGCCATTTCTTCAGTGTTGTCACATGAAAAGATAAGATAAAATATAATATTTACAAAACTGTAAGGCCCCGTACACACGACCGAGTTTCTCGGCAGAATTCAGCCAGAAACTTGATCGGAGCTGGATTCTACCGAGAAACTCGGTCGTGTGTACACTTTTCAGCGAGGAAGCCGACGAGGAACTCGTCGGGCCAAATAGAGAACATGTTCTCTATTTCCTCGTTGTTCAATGAGGAAAGTCGGCCCGCCGAGATCCTCGGCGGCTTCAAAACTGAACTCGACGAGGAACTCAATGTGTTTGGCACGTCGAGTTCCTCGGACGTGTGTACAGGGCCTCGGGGGTGTTCTTACTTTTGTGAGATACTGTATTTTTTTTTAATAGTCCTGAAAATCCATAATGATTTGAATTCACAATTCCCTAAATATTTGCCTATGACAAACATATTCACCAAGAGTCAATTGTAGGCTTTAAGAACAAGTTCACATTTTGTTAAAACTATATCGGACCAGGGAATTTCTTCAGTGCTGCCTGCATCTACACAGCGCATCCTTCCATCCAAACTTTGGGACTGGGGATGCTTGGAGAACTGCCCCCCCTTCAAGTCTACAGGAGCCCATTGCATAGAAGGATGAAAATAGTTTTCTGTTTAGGTTTCCTTTATTTTAGGGTAATAATAAATCAGACAAATTAAAAAATGCAAACACTTATTGAAGTTATTACTTGTTAAACTAGAAAATGTGTATTTTCCTATTTTTTTTTTAATTTCAATTAAATAAAAAATGAATTAACTCTTGTGACCAACTCATGCCACCAAATAGAATCCTTATTTGTCTCATAGCCAATAAAATATCTCACTTCTGTTATATAAGGAAACGCAAAATGATTGCAGAATGAGAAAACTCAAAGCTGAAATATGAAAATGGTTCTGGAGCTTAACTAGTTAAAAGTTCACCTGTAACTTCATAATATGATGTCCCATTTGTACACACATTTATATGCAGGTTACTGGGTCTACATTCCTATTTAGAATTGGCTTTATTATCTCCATCTGTATGGGTTACTGGAAAGTTTGGCTAACAGCTTACTTACCTTTTAAAGTTGATCATTATTTGTGGACTGCTTCTAAAAGCACAGCCTCTGTTCGTTCTCAACCTTTCCTCAGAAATTCTCTTGCACTGCAGTTAGTACACACCATGAGCTTCAGTTGTCTACCAATGAAAATATATCCCAAAAATCATACCAGCAATATACTGTACGGTGCTTCGTTATTCTGCGCAAACACAAGGAGACCGACCCATTAAAATGATTTTACTAAGAACTTTACCTATTTCTAACTACCAATCAAAAATTTTAAAGCAGATGTGATGATGATTGGTGGCTATGGACAGAGAACTCCAGTTTTTAGTAAAATTGCATTGATACCTAAGGCCCTACATGCATATGCATACACGCTAGACATTTTTTTGTATTAACATTACTAGTGATAATTAGGAGGTATAGTGCTAAGACAAGTATTAAAGGGGTTGTAAATGTTCATGTTTTTTCACCTTAATGCATCCTATGCTCTCTCCCGAGGATCCCCCAGGCAGCCTTTTACTTACCTGAGCCAGTTCACCTGCTCGGCATTTCCCCAGCATCCTCTTCTCCACGGAGTCTCAGCGTTGATTGGATAGATTGATAGCAGCGCAGCCATTGGCTCCCGCTGCTGTAAATCAAATCCAATGATGTGGCTGCCGGGGGGTGGGGCCGAGTCATACACTCAGCGGCTATGGGCACTGAGTGTATGACATAGGAGTGCGCTCGCAAGGTAACCCCCTCAAGAGAGAGCTTTCCAGAGGGGGTTATCTACTGCAGGGAGGAGCCGCGAGACCCTAGAACTGGAGAATAGGGGCCACTCAAACTGCACAGTGGAGGTAAGTATGACATGTTTGTTATTTAAAAAAAATAAGCATGCATGTGATTTATGCAAGGGTAACCGTATAGCTGGTGATGTATTTATATCTCCCCCCGTGGTGACAGTTTCCATTCAGGAAACAACCTATGATGACGCTCTGACCATAATGATACAAATGGCCACAGATCCATTTTCAGAAGGAGGCCAGTAATGGCATCCATCATACTTGATAATGAGAAATTAATTGTAAAGAATATCCTTCCAGTGGGAACATAGCGAATAACTAAACATGATATTCTACTGTATCCATTTTCAACTGTGCTAGAAAGGGTTTTATTTCTGTTTGTATTCCATTTGGAAATAATTGTGTTCAATACTTGTCAAAATGACATCCCAGGAGTTTGGATAAATCCCTCCAATGGAGATGAGGAAAAAAATAAAGAAAGATACATCCCATTGAAACCAGACTTCAATGTCACAAGATGACTGTATTTAGACAAAATAAAGATGATTTCTAAATGGTAAGAGATGCATAATGGTTGGGTCAAATGGTCATATCCAGTGGAAAACTTTATCAGTTAACATTGAATACATTTTAAGTGTCTAACACTATCCAATGTATTTTTTTTAGCTCTTTGATTTTAAGGATTACCATGTTTGTGTTACTTTATTGGTTAATGACTTTTACAGCATGACTAAAGTACTATATTTTAACTATATGACATGAGAACACAACAGCATTTCTACTCTATAGAGTCTTTTCATTCATTGTTATGCAGTCAGGTTCATGGCTACCTGCATGAACAGAATAAAAATAGACATTTGTCCACATATTGGAACAAGATCTTCAAAAGAAAAAAAACAAAACAGTATAGAGACAATTTATTCCATTGCTATAGAGTTAAGCCGCTCGCAGTGTTTGAACATTGATTAAACCACAAATCCTCGATTCATTTGTTTCGGTATTAATAAACTAAATGACCCTGAAATAACAATCCAACATGCATTCTGGAAAGAATTATCTTCCTAATATACATTAAGCTTAAAAAGAAAACAACATTGTGCATCTATCTGATGAAGCTAAGCGATTGGATGTAAACATGTCACACAGCTTGCAAATGGACAGGATAGTAAAATGCAACAAGCAGAGGAACCAAAGGAGTCAATGGAGGTAATAAATTGTGGATAATCTTTAGAACTTTTGAATGCATATAAAATATGGACTGAACCTACAGACCATGGTTCTTTAGCAATGGTCAACCTCATTTGTTTGGTGAAGAAAATGTATTTTCATCAAATTTTAATCTTTCCTTTTCTATAAATCTGGGTTCATTTTGACATTGTTTACAAAAACAGTCACATAATTATGTCATGTAGTATTAAACTCAAACACAAAAATAAAAACATAGGGCCAGATCCACATAGATTTGGATAGGCGCAGCGTATCAGAGATACGCTACGCCTCCGTATCTTACCTGGCTTTAAATCAAATCCAGGAAGATTTTGCGCCGTAAGTTACGGTGGCGTAGTGTATTTCTGGCGGTGGAATTCAAATCGGCGGGTAGGGGGCGTGATTCATTTAAATGAAGCGCATCCCCGCGCCGATTGAACTGCGCATGCTATTCAAAATCAAAAGTAAAAGTTTTGGCTATAGTTCTACTTTAAGACTCATTCATACCAGATGCATTGGGGCTGCAGGCAACTATTTCCCGTGCAAATCCAACACAGGATGCTTTTTTCTATGCTCTCAATTCTCACTGAGGTATTACTGTGGAGTAACCTGGGAAAAATGTATTGCATGCAGTACTTTTCTTTAGCACAATAGGTTGCAACAAGAACTGCTACATTAAACACCATTTAGATGAATAGAACTACCAGTTGCTGACCGTGTCATGCAGATATACTGCGGCACAATAGCACTGCTGGGTGAAATCAAGTACGGGTACGTCCTACCCATTTTCGGCCACCAGAGGGCATGCGCGTGCCACCGGAGGCGCGCGCCCGCTGCACAGCGAGAGACCCGATGCGAGTGGCCGGCAGGCACGATCGCCGCCGGCCACACGAGATCGCGTGCACGAGCACCAGCACAGGGATTTGTGTGTGTAAACACACAAATCCCTGTGCTGTCAGAGGAGAGGAGCCATATTATTTTGTCCTACAAAGTAGGAAAAACTATATGGCTTCTCTCCTAGTCACTCACATCCCCACACAGTTAGAACATGCAAAGGGAACACATATTTAACCCCTTGATCACCCCCTAGTGTTAACCCCTTCCCTGCCAGTGACATTTACACAGTAATCAGTGCATTTTTATAGCGTAAATGTCAATGGTCCCAAAAAAGTGTCAAAAGTCTCCGATCTGTCTGTCGAAATGTTGCAATACTGCTAAAAATCTCAGACCACCGCCATTACTAGTAAAAAAATAAATAATAATAATTCTAAAAAAATGCCAAAAATCTTTCCCATAGTTTGTAGACTCTATAACTTTTGCACAAACCAATCAATATACGCTTATTGAGATTTTGTTTACCAAAAATATGTAGAAGAATATATATTGGCCTAAACTGAGGAAAACATTTGTTTTTATAAAAAACTTTTGAGTATATTTTTTATAGCAAAAAGTTAAAAATATATTTTTTTTCAAAATTGACGCTCTTTTTTTTGTTTATAGCACAAAAAATTCAAACTGCAGAGGTGATACCACCTAAACAAAGCTATATTTGTGGGAATAAAAATTACACAAATTTTGTTTGGGCACAGTGTCAAACGACCGCGCAATTGTCAGTTAAAGCGACACAGTGCCAAATTGTAAAAAGTGCTCTGGGGGGTAAAATGTTACAAAATTAGATTTCAATGGAGTTCTGTGAAAAAAGGAAATATTACCAAGATTGGTGCAACAGTACTGTGTTTCCCAGCCCACATCAGGGGCCGTTAGTTAAGGGCAGCTCATTGATGTGAACAAGCCCTTACTGAAAGCGGTTCTCCACCCTAAAGTGGAGACCCGCTGATCGGAACCCTCCCCCCTCCGGTGTCACATTTGACACCTTTCAGGGGGGTGCAGATACCTGTCTAAAGACAGGTATTTGCACCCACTTCCGGCCCGGCATTCACGGGCAAAAGACGGGCATTCCGTCACTTCCCGTCACCCCCCCCCCCTCCGTTGTGTGCTGGGAACACTCGGCTCCCAGCACACAGCGGGAGTCAATCGGCAGGCGCGGCGCGACTTGCGCATGCACCGTAGGGAACCGGGCAGTGAAGCTGCAGCTCTTCACTTCCTGGTTCCCTCAGCGTGGATGGCGGGGGGAGCAGCAGAGAGACAAGCGATCACTCGTCCTCTGCTGCGATCGGCGCTGGACTCCAGGACAGGTAAGTGTCCTAATATTAAAAGTCAGCAGCTGCAGTATTTGTAGCTGCTGGCTTTTAATATGTTTTTCCCATGGCACATCCGCTTGAAGATCTACCACAAAGATGTATTATATTATTATTATCCATTTCATTTTACAGTATATGTGCTTTACTTGCCAAAATATGTCAAATCTGTTCCGTCAGTGTTATGATTCACCCACACTTTCCAGGCTGGTAGCCTTGCTTTCCTCTGAAGCAATTATGCTGGGCCATTTTAATGCCCTGTGGGTGCTAATTGGAGACACCAGGAGCCTTCTCTTCTAACCATACTCTGGAGGAAAACATGTTAAGCTGGCCATAGAGGGATCGAAATTCGGACGGTTCAGCAAGAACTGGGCAAATTTCATCCCATCTATGGCTGATTCGGTTCCAGATGAGGTGACCTAGAGATCAGCTCCTCTCGATTCGGAATGTTGGATAATTTGTGTTCTGTCAGTACATGAAACCATTAGGTGGGGGGAAATCCCACAAATGTGTGGATGGGGGAATCCCTTTTGATCAGCCAAGTGGCTGATCAAAGAAAAATAAAAAAAAATCATCTATGGCCAGTCATTGCAGCTCCTTTCAATGCAGTAGAATCTGGTTGTCTGATAAAGCTGGTAAATTCAGGTGTGAAGGGATTTATGGAAAGTCGTTATGATGACTGATTTCAGTTATATACTGTATACGTAGTGTAATTAAAATATATTTAGAGATTTTTTTTAAGTCAATACTTTGTGCTGGAATAATTGAATCAATATTTAATACTGGATGTAAAAAGGTAATTTCAGTGTGTAATCGTGTGCAAAGAACCAGAGCAGTCAGAGCTGTAAAATTAGATTTCTTATTGCCGAGGATCATGCAAGAGATGGAAACTGGTCATAGACATAATATAGAGATTGGACCACCAAATATAGTATCCAAAACAATATGTGGATAAATATGCATTTACAAGTCACTGTTTATGCATTGAGTAGATGACCCCATACCAGCCTAACCACAGCAAAACAATAGCAATTAACTGGGAGATTGCCAGCTAACTCATCATCAGTTGGCAGAAGGTGACTTCCCATTTGGTAAGTAGCATTCACTCTAACTGTACCAGCCCTGGGAAATAATAATCTGATGTCCATGGTTCCCCTAAAACAAAATGTTAAAGTCCAGTCTATTTCAATAGGTATAATACTCAACTTTCCTTTGGCCTATGTCTCCCACCTTCCCTCTGTTCCACTCTTTGGCACTTAGGGCCAGATTCACGTAGCCCGGGCGCAGCGTAACGTAACCTATTTAAGTTACACCGTCGCAAATTTTCTGTCTAAGTGCCCGATCCACAAAGCACTTACCTGGAAATTTGCGGTGGTGTATCGTAAATCCGTCCGGCGCAAGGCTGGCCAATTCAAATGGGGCGGGTACCATTTAAATTAGGCGGACGTACTGCGCATGCTCCCGACGCAAATTTCCCAACGTGCTTTGCGCGAAATTACGACGCGCCGACGTTTTGTGAATCGCGACGTGAAAAAAAGATTTGCGACGCGGGAAAGACGGGTATACTTTTACATGGTGGAGTAATTTTCCACTTTTGTAAAAGGTGCCCTATCTTTGCGACGGCAAACTAACACTCGCGGCGACGTAACGACGGGAAAAAGCTTTGTGGATCGCTGTAACTCTTAATTTGCATACCCGACGCTGGTTTACGACGCAAACTCCCCCCAGCGGCGGCCGCGGTACTGCATCCTAAGATCCGACAGTGTAAAACTATTACACCTGTCGGATCTTAGGGATATCTATGCGTAACTGATTCTATGAATCAGTCGCATAGATAGAAACAGGAATACGACGGCGTATCAGGAGAAACGCCATCGTATCCCTTTTGTGAATCTGGCCCCTAATGCTTATGTTCCCTGCCATGTTCAGTGGTTCACATGGGTGGCCAAAAGGCTGTGACCCACCTATACCAGAAATGCAGCTGCTCCACACGACATGGACAGAAGGCATTGATTAATGAAAAAAAAAATGAAACTTGAAATTTGGTAGGTGGTACCGCTGCCAAATGCAACCCAAGCAATGAATGCAGTTGCAGCGTTTTTAGGGTTAGAACCACCACTGATCACTTTTCAGATAGGTGGCAATAATAGCCACACATATCAGAAACCCCCAAGAAGATGAAACCACAAATCAGGGGACACAGGCATCCAACACTCCTGGAAGTGCTGAAGGCCGAAGGGATTGGCGGAGGCTACAGGAAGGTAAGAGAAAAGATAGAGATAGGGAAGATAGAAGATGAGCATAATAGCCCCTCTATTGCTGGAACCTGGCTATACGTTTTGTCTTTTCCCCTGACAGGGTCAATTTGAGATTGCTGATATATTATCTTTAAGAAAGCTGCAGAATGTAACTCAGCAATAAGGATGGAGGCATTTAATTTTTCATACTTGATGTCAGATATAAAATACTAATTCCTCTATTGAGTGTTTTTCATACAAAGTAAGTACATATTAATTGAAAACATGATCATAAATCAAGCTGTGTTTTTCCCTAGAGTTAATTATAATGCATGCTTTCAAGACATTACTTTGCATGCTGGAGCTGCTAAATGTTTTAATGTGCATGGAAACAAATTAGTGCAAACATGACATTTCAGACATGTGACAACTTGTCAACTGTTGGCTTCCATTAATAATAACAGCTTTCCAATGATTGACAGCAAATCCCAAAATGCTTTTCCTTGTTTAAATTTATTATCAGATTCATGGTTCAAAATATTTTTAGTGGAACATTAGATAACTAAGTAATTTCATATAATTATCAAGACCAGAAATTACATAGATTAGGTTATCTAAGATCATTACTGTACATTGTACATGTCCCTTCTTAACCACTTCATCCCTGGAAAGTTCACCCCCCTTTCTTACCAGGCTATTGCTTGCGATACCGCACTGCGTTGCCTTAACTGACAATTGCACGGTGATGTCCTTTTCCCCTCAAAAAGAGCTTTCTTTTGGTGGTATTTAATCGCCTCTGCAGTTTTTATTTATTTGCGCTGTAAACAATATTTTGAAAAAAATGTAAAAAATAAAATGTCTTCATTAATTTAGGCCAATATGTATTATGCTACATATGTTTGGTAAAAAAAATCCCAATAAGCTTATATTGATTGGTTTGCGCAAAAGTTATAGGGCCAAATCCACAAAGAACTTACGGCGGCGTATCTATTGATACACCGCGTAAGTTCTACGATGCGCCGTCGTATCTTTGTTTTGTATCCACAAAACAAGATACGCCTGAATGTGGGCTAGATCCGACTGACGTACGTCTTAGTATGCCGTCGTATCTTGGGTGCATATTTACGCTGGCCGCTAGGTTGCGCTTCTGTTGATTTCCACGTAGAGTATGCAAATTAGCTAGATACGCCGATTCTCAAACGTACGTCCGCCCGGCGCATTTTTTTACGTCGTTTACGTAAGGCTTTTTTTCGGCGTAACATTACCCCTGCCTCTATGAGGTGTACGCAATGTTAGGTATGGACGTCGGGACAGCGTCAAATTTTCCGTCGTTTACGTCGTTTGCGTAAATAGTTCGCGAATAGGTCTTTGCGTAAGTTATGTTCATCTCGAAAGCATTGACTATTTGCGACGTGATTTCACGCATGCGCACTGGGATACGTCCACGGACGGCGCATGCGCCGTTCGTAAAAAGCGTCAATTACATAGGGTCATACCAGATTACCATACAACACGCCCACTCCAAGCCTACTTTAAATTACGCGGGCTTACGCCCTCCAGATTTACGTTACGCCGACCCGCATATGGGAGCAAGTTCTTTGTGGATACCCTAGGAGCCATTCTGATTTACGGCGGCATAGCGCATATGAGATGCGCTACGCCCACCTAAATATACGCCTGTTTTTGTGGATCTGGCCCCTAGTGTCTACAAACTATGGTATATATTTATGTAATTAATTTATTTTTTTACTAGTAAGGGCAGCGATTTTTAGCTGGACTGCGACATTGCCTCAGACACATTTGACACTGTATTACACTTTTGGGGACCAGTGACACCAATACGATGATCAGTGCTAAAAAAACATTGTCACTGTACTAATGACACTGGCAGGGAAGGGATTAACATCAGGGGCGATTAAAGGGTTAACTGTGTCCCTAGGGAGTGCTTGCTAACTGTACTGGGGATGCTTTGACTGGGGGAAGACAGAAATCTGTGTCCCAGCAACACACGATCTCCATCTCCCCCTCTGACAGAACAGCGACCTGTCTTGATTTCATAGGCAGACCTGTGTCCACTCACAGTGTAAGCGAGTCGCTGCACACCCGAGACCCAACGGAAAAAATCATGTACAGGTACATGATTTCGCGCTTAAGGGCCACCCTGCCACAGTATAGGTACGTGGGGCCATCCCTTAAGGATAAAGACAACATGTCACAAGCCTGGGAAATTCAAACTGCAAAAATGGATAAGCAGTAGCTAAGAATGCATGTCAGAATGATCAGAATATCTACAAATACAGACAGCTAAGATAATATGCTAATCAACTTCTTCAGTAAAAGTCAAGCTTTCCTATTGTTTTTAATGGGATTGGCAACTTTATCGAGCAATGGAAAGGCTTGAAAGATGAGATTCGACATTTGCTGGAAAGCTTAGTATATTAATATAGCTTTAGCTGTGAATACCTCTGGATCTGCCTATAATTTTAATATGTGGTTTATTTGTTTATCACTTACCCGAGTTAAATGCCATAATTTGTGGCAGGTTTAGTTTAACTAGATTTCCTAGCTGTCATTTTGTTTGCTTTTCTGACTCCTTTTCATAGACTTACCAGCATATATGTTAACATGGTAAAATAAGTACATTTTTAGATTTGTCTTGATCTCTAATATAAGCTTTACTATGTCCGTGTAATTTTAAAAGTACTTTTCCCTAGCTTTCATTGAAATAATATTTGTTGACCCTCTGTGATCTGGTGAGTCATGAGGGTTCCTTGTTCCTGTTATATGGCAGATAAAGGGGGGGGAGTCAGGTGGTCCAATCCCCCCCCCCCCCAGTGCATGCATCTGCAAGTTCAGTAGCAAGGCTAGAATAGCATTTTAGCTGCAGGAGTTGCAAAGGCCTGAAAGAGACACCGGCCTGTCTCCTCCATGGCCAAGGGCTTGGACAGGGGGGGGGGGGGTAGAAGTAGCATATGCCCAGGGTGCAGTGCTCTACTGCAGTGGTTCTCAGCCCTGTCCTCAAGTACCCCAAAAAGGCTATGTTTGCAGGTTTGCCTTTATCTTGCACAAGTGCTTTAAATCAGAGTCAATGGCTTGGTATTTTGGACAGCTATTCTATCAAAGAGAAATTCCCAAAACAGGGCCTGTTGGGGGTACTTGAGGACAGGGTTGAGAACCACTGCTCTACTGCACGGGGGGATGCCAGTGGTGTCGCTAACCCTGGGCACCCAGAGCATGAGACCCAACCGCACTTGTGTTCAGGTTCCCCAGCACCGTGATCGCCACTACAGCAACTAGAATCTGCTTTTGCCAGCTCCCTGTCAGAAATTCACTTCTAAGCTGAGGGAGGCCTCCCCTCGGCTTCTCCTCAGCCCAATGTGTCTTATGATAGAACAGGAGGAAGAGACCAGGAGGAAGAATGTCTCCAAGAGCACTGTGATTCTGCAGCTTAGGTTTGTGTGGGCGATTAATAGGATTCTTCCACACAGGAAGGATTTATATTAGCGATGCCACTGGCATTGGGGTGTGGGGGTTTAGGGGTGTTTGCAGGCAAGAGCATTTGTACTGGCAGGGAAAGGAAAATTGCTGTCGTATCTATGCGACTGATTCTTAGAATCAGTTATGCATAGATATCCATTAGATCTGACAGGCTTCGTTTTCCCCGTCGTCTATGCAAATTAGCTATTTACGCGAGATTCCCGAATGTACGCGCGGTCGACGCAGTGAATTTACGAAGTTTCCGTAAGCGTAAACTTGCCCCTGCTATATGAGGGGTACGTTTATGAAGGTCCGTCGTATGCCATGTTAAGTATGGCGTCGAGTCAGCGTCGTCTTTTTCCGTCGTTTACGTCATTTTCCTAACTCGTTCGCGAATAGGACTTTACGTCAATGACGCTCACGTCGGCGTCATTGACGTTTTCCATCGTGAGCTGGAGCATGCGAACTGGGCTATTTTTACGCCCGGCGCATGCTCAGTTCGATCGCCGCGGGGGCGCGCTTAATTTAAATACAAGCCGCCACCTTTGAATTACGCGGCCTTACGCCGGGCCATTTACACTACGCCGCCGCAAATTACGGAGCAAGTGCTTGGAGAATACGGCACTTGCTCCAGTAATTTGCGGCGGCGTAGTGTAAATGGCTTACGCTATGCCGTCGCAGATTCTACGAGAATCTGGCCCAATGTTCTTTCAACTTTGTATCATTATGTTTATTGATTGATTGCTGTTCTGGAGACAACTATTCCCCCACCTTTTCCTGAAGAAATGCATTGAAGCTTCATATCCCAATATGCACTTGCTATTGAAAAATGTATTAAGAAATACTGTGTTCATTTATAATGATGTACTGAAATATCTTGGGGAGAAATATTGTATGTGGGATATGAATGTATAATGAACAGCATGTAACGCATATTTTATTGTGGATTTTTACCTGGAAAAATAGAAATTGTGAACTTTTTTAAAAATAATTATTTGTGACTTGGTACTTTTAAATTCCTGTAGCTTCTTTTGTAAAGTTATGAAGATTCATAAGTCTAATGATTAAAATGTGGTACCTTCAACTTGAATTATGCTTGCAGCGTGCCCCCACTTTGATTGTGTTCTTGATTTGTATACTATATGTAGCCAATGCTAAATACAGTTTATACAGCACTGACAGCAAGTACATATATTAGTAAATTAAATAGTGTGCCCTGCTGGCCCAAACAAACTATTTAAAGTCACTGTAAACATGGAGTTAGGCTTTAACCCTTCACTTTGCTTTGGGGATAGTGTGGCTTGCTCTTCCACCTCCATCCAGCCTACAGGATTGGCCTCAGGGAATGTAATGCTGAACCAGAAGACCATGTATGTACCAGGTTTGAAAGAGAGACCCAGAACATTGCTGGCAACCTCTCACTTGGTTAGGACAGAGTTTATTAGATTGATTGCCATCAGGAAGTCATCTGCAGCATTGGTGTGATGAGAGGCTTTGGCCAGTGGCCACCCTTATTTGTTTCTTACTTGTTTTCTGCCAGGGAATTGCTGCTGTCAGTAGAGTTCAGCCTAAAGGGGACACTAGGCTGCATAAGACATACACCTGACCCCTGCACTATTTATGCTTTATGCTATTATGCTATATTGTACAAAAGACGCTGGTTGCTCAATGGTCACTGTCAATGTAGTTCCTATTCAATGTAGGCATATGTAATAGTAGAGTTTCATATTTTACAATACATAGTGTGGCTTGCTCTTCCACCTCCATCCAGCCTACAGGATTGGCCTCAGGGAATGTAATGCTGAACCAGAAGACCATGTACTGTATGTACCAGGTTTGAAAGAGAGACCCAGAACATCGCTGGCTACCTCTCACTTGGTTAGGACCGAGTTTATTAGATTGATTGCCATCAGGAAGTCATCTGCAGCATTGGTGTGTGGAAATATGTAATAGTAGAGTTTCATATTTTACAATACATTGGACTGAGGTCCCTGTTAGGCCCTGTACACACGATCAGTCAAAACCGATGAAAACGGATTGAAGGTCCATTTCATCGGTCCAAACTGATCGTGTGTGGGCGCCATCGGTCAGTTATACTTCGGTCAAAAAAAAGAACTTGCTTTAAAATTTGACCGATGGACACCTAACCGATCGGTCAAAACCGATGGTTAGTACGCAAAAGCATCGGTTCCAAACCCGTGCATGCTCAGAATCAAGTCGACGCATGCTTGGAAGCATTGAACTTCATTTTTCTCTGCACGTCGTTGTGTTTTACGTCACCGCGTTGCATTCGATCGGTTTTTGAACTGATGGTGTGTAGGCACATCAGACCATCAGTCAGCTTCATCGGTTAACCGATGAAATGGACCTTCAGTCCGTTTTCATCAGTTTGGACTGATCGTATGTACAAGGCCTTAGACTCTCACTTGTAGCACAGTAATTAAAGCATATGTTTTGGGTATAATGACTGTGGCATATTTTTTTACCATATACACAATGAGTAGGTTCAAGTTTTAAGCCCCTTGCTTAATTAGCAAAATGTTGCCATACCCACAACTTGTCACAGTTTGGCAGGTGAGCTGCCTAATTATTCTCTTCTGGGTGCCCAAGCCTAACCCCCTCCCGCCCCCGGGAAAACAAATACCTGTTATAGGGTGATGGTGGTCTATCACAGTCTCCCAATTGTGCTCCTGCATTGCCAGCCTGTCACACAAGATTTCCATGGAAGCTACAAGAGTCCATTTCAACACAGGTTTATGCAGGTATGGTCGACTGTTGTCACCAGGAAGACTTTCCTGTTAAATGCAATTATGGCTAAAGTGTAGAAAGTGGCTGCAGGAGATCAGCAGAACTGAGATGCTGCAAAGTATAACATTAAAATAATATTTTAGTAAAAATCACATTTGTTGATGATATAATGTGCTTTATAAATTTAACCACTTCCCGCCCACCGTATAGTAAAATGACGGCGGACTGGATGCACTCTTGTTCTGGGACAATTTTATATGACAGCACACCAGAACTGGCACGCAGCGTAACAGTCACGCTGTGTTACGAGGACACGGCACGACCCAGATCTTGATAAAGAGCCGATTACGTGGCTCTTTACGCATGTGATCGGCTGTGTCTAATCACAGCCAGTCACATGTAAACAAGAAAATTACGTTTATTGTCTCTCCTCTGCTCACACTGACAGAGTGTGTGGCGAAGAGAGACAATCAGTGGCATCTCCTCGCAGGGGAGACCTGTACAGGTATTTGGGGCACTGATTACAAAACAGCCCCAGCAGTGCCCATCAGTGACACCAATCAGTGCTCATTAGTGATGCCAGTCAGTGCTGCCTTTCAGTGCCCATCAGTTCCTGCTCATCAGTGCCACCTATCATTGCTCAGCAGTGCCACATATCAGTGCTCATCAGTGCCGCATATTCGTGCCTCCTCATCAGTGCCACCTAATCAGTGCCACCTCATCAGTGCCCATAAGTGCTACCTCATCAGTGCTCATCAGAGCAGCCTGTCAGTGACCATCAGTGGCGCTTTATCAGCGCACATCAGTGACGGAGAAAAATTACTTATTTACAATATTTACTAACAGAAACTAAGGGCCAGATTCACAGAGCGAGTACGCCGGTGTATCTACTGATACGCCGGCGTACTTTCAAATTTGCCGCGTCGTATCTTTAGTTTTAATCCTCAAACCAAGATACGACGGCTTCTGGCTTCGATCCGACAGGCGTACGGCTTCGTACACTTTCGGATTGTAGGTGCAATACTTCGGCGCCCGCTGGGTGGAGTTTGCGTCATTTTCCGCGTCGGGTATGCTAATTAGCTTTTTCCGTCGATCCACGAAGGTACGCGCGGCCGTCGCATTCTCTTACGTCGTCGCTAGTCGGCTTTTCCCGGCGTATAGTTAAAGCTGCTATTTTGCGGCGTATAGATAGACTTGCCATGTTAAGTATGGCCGTGGTTCCCGTGTCAAAATTTGTATTTTTTTTTTTTGCGTAAGTCGTCCGTGAATAGGAAAGGACGTAACTCACGTCTAAGTTCAAAAAATTACGTTGGTGCGACATCATTTAGCGCAAAGCACGGCGGGAAATTTTGAAACGGAGCATGCGCAGTTCATTCAGCGCGGGGACGCGCTTCATTTAAATGAATCACGCCCCCTACCCGCCGATTTGAATTCCGCCGCCAGAAATACACTACGCCGCCGTAACTTACGGCGCGAAATAGTTGAGGATTTGACTTAAAGCCAGGTAAGATACGGCGGCGTAGTGTATCTCAAAATGTTCAGTTTAAAAAAAAAAAAAATAGCAAAAAATAAAAACTCCAGCAGTGATTAAATGGCACCAAAAGAAAGCTCTATTTGTGTGAAAAAAATAAAAACAAATTTAATTTGGGTACAGTGTTTCGTGACCGCGCAATTGTCATTCAAAATGTAGGCCGCGTACACACGATCGGTCCATCCGATGAGAATGGTCTGATGGACCGTTTTCATCGGTCCAAACCGATCGTGTGTGGGCCCCATCGGTTAGTTATACTTCGATCAAAAAAATAGGTACTTGCTTTAAAATTTAACCGATGTATGCCTAACCGATAGGTCAAAACCGATCGTTAGTATGCAAAAGCATCGGTTAAAAACCCGCGCATGCTCAGAATCAAGTCGACGCATGCTTGGAAGCATTGAACTTCATTTTTTTCAGCACGTCGTCGTGTTTTACGCCACCACGTTCTGACACGATCGGTTATTTAACCTATGGTATGTAGGCACATCAGACCATCAGTCAGCTTCATCGGTTAACCGATGAGAACGGTCCTTCAGACCGTTCTCATCGGATGGACTGATCGTGTGTGGCCTTACAGTGCTTTAATATTTTAAAGTGATGTTAAAGTCTTTTCAAAAAACAAAACAACAAACTTGTGTGTGTGTATATATATACTTACCTGCTCTGTGTATTGGCTTTGCACAGATAAGCCCAGATCCTCCACTTCTCAGGTCCCCCTTTGGAGCATCTGGACCCTGCCTCCTGCCAACTGTCCCCAGAGCAAGCTGTCTGCTCTGGGGGCACCCAAGCAGGCTCGCACCTGAGCCATGGCTCTGCCTGTTCATTTACACACAGAGCCGTGGCTCAGCCCTGCCCCCTCCCTCTTTTGATTGTCTCACTGGCTGTGATTGGTCAATGGCAATGCCAATTTCTCCCACTGCTGCCTCAGCCAATGAGGAGTATGAGTCCTTGGAGAGCCAAGGCTTTCGTGCACATCGCTGGATTGAGATAGGGTTTTGATAAGTATTAGGGGGCTGAGGGGGCTGCACACAGATGGTTTTTTACCTTCATGCAAAGAAAGCATGAAGGTAAAATACCTTGAGCCTTTTGAACCACCTTAAGTTGCAGACCCATAGCAAGCATGCTGTAAATGGTTTAGAGTTACGGCTAGAAAAGTGCCAGAATTACTTTATACTTGTTTTAGGTTAGAGACTCGGGAAGTATTGAAGCCAAAGCATCGACATGATAGCCACCAACAGAACCAGAATTCTCAAAAAAAAAAAAAAAAAACATATATCAGCAATGGCAGCCCCCATATCAATGACAGAGTTACCTTATGGAGTAAGTACATTGCAATCAACCTCTTGCGCACCTCTCTGTAGAAACATATGGAAAATATAACCCACATACTAGGAGGAATATGGACTTCATCGCTTTGCCTTAATTGTCACTGGGACAGAAAATATGAAATATCCATTATGGATGTTTAAAGATGCGCAAAAAGGTGGAGTATGGCTTCACTTAAGGAACATAAAAAGGTATATAAAAACGTACCATCATCCAAATGACTACAGCAAGATAAGGGAGGGTGGGGAGAACGGGGCAGTGGCTGTAACTACACCCAAATTATCCCCACTCTAAGGGATTTCCTGGACTATGTCGGTACTGGTAAAAATGCAATGTAATACATATGAAAACGATTTATTGAAGAAATCAAATATACACTTGACACTATTAAAATTGAACAAACAAGAAGCAGATGCTCAGGTAACCCCCCAGGGACATCTGTAATTGTCAGTTGCTAGATTGGTCGAATTCTCGACTAGTTTCGTGGTTGCCCACTTCCTCAGGAGAACCAATCTCTAAAACAAATATAATAAAACACATAAACAAAATATTTACACAAACAGCAAATCATAAATACATAAATATAAATGGGTAGCTTACCCACTGAATAGATACACAGTGTGTGAACCAAGGACGCCATGCAGGATCCCCTGCGGCGGACAAAGGGGATATGGGTGGATTCCTGGGGTATAAGATATAGATTAAGGACAAAGTGAAACAATGATGTGAGCTTGGCATTATGGGGGAGAAAGGGAGGGGGAGGGGCATGGAGGGGAATGAGAGGGAAGGGGGAGGAAGAGGAAGGGAGTAGAAAGGAGAAAATGGGGGAGGGGGAGGGAAAGGTTAAAAAGGAAAACCAAGAAAGGGGGGGAGGGGGGGAAGAAAAGGGAGGGACCAAAATGGGGGGGGAAGGGTAATAGAGGATAAACAAGGGGAGGAAAAGGGGGATGGGAAAGAGGGGGAAGGGGGAGACAAGTGGGAAAAGTGGGGGGGGGGGGGGGGAGGGGGGGGGGGGGGGGGGAATTTTTGTGCCAGGCTGCTGAATAGTGACAAAGGTATAGAAAACTCACCCAAACATGTATGTCGGGAGTTTGATACAGCACCATGGCGAGAAATTATGGCCGTGGGAGCTGAGTAACAGGAGGGGTGTCACTGATGTGGCTTGCCGAGGGCAGTAGGGGATAGAATTGCACATAATGAGTTGCTGGTAACGACCAGCGATAACTCAAGGGGTGCAGTTGAGCAAATAAATAAAGATGTTAAACATAAAAAAAAAAAAAATCCATGGCAGTAAGGACTAAAATCGATTTACCTGAAGTTCTGCCTCAACTATGCTTGAGATAAGCATTTAGCTGAAAGTAGTTGATGTTGTGCCTTTTACCTGCTAGCAGCTATATATTTTTTTTTTTTGATGGAGTCATTTAAGTTTCAGAAGGCTTACATTCTCGTATCAAATCTGCAATTTATATAATTACAGTATATTACCACATTAAACATTTAATTAGGTATATTTATTGTACTATGTAGCAAAGACGATATGTTTTTATTTGCTACATTGCAAATTCAACTGACCGTATAGCAACTACACTCAGCATATGTTAATTGCATAAAAAATTAGGAAGGTTAAAAAACCCAAAGCTGAGATATAGCAATATTTAAGCCATGATCATTTTTCAGAAAAGTGACCCTTTGAAGAAAAGCCACTGGATTCACTCCAAGATTCATGTTCTAGAAAATTTCCCACTTAAAACAAAATTCATGGCCTGTCCACTAATTAAGAATTATGAATCTCATCATGGTGCAGAAAGTCTCCAGCAGTTATGACTCGGCATGCCTATGGCAGTGTGAGTTGTATATTTAATCATAAGCAACTTAAGCTAGTAATGTGGAACGAGACAAAGAAAAGGTATCTTACCATTCTCAATCCATAATTCACCGAATGTATAATAACTTAGTTTAAAAAGTCATTAAGAAAAGGCTCCATTTACGTGTAGTAATTTATAGACCCTTTAAAAATTATTTATGCATTTTGCTTATTTGCGACCTGATGAAAATCTACTTATTAGCCATAAATGTTAAGAGCTACTATACCCTACTACATGCTCATCTTTTTTTAATCTGGCTTATATAAAGTGGTTTATACAACAGAAGATATCTACAATGAAGGTGGTATAGAATTAAATATTTAACACAAAAATGACTTCCAGCTCAGAAATCCAAATGAAAAACCTATCAATTACACTTGCAAAGTTATATAATTAACAAACATGGTTCACTTCCTGTACAAGTCTAAATGATTTTAAACATGTGGGTGAAAAAGTGTCTACAAATCTGAATTAACTGTGCAAGGCGAGTTTTAGGCCCCTGTGCAATATACGCTTTTAGTCTCAGTGCACAAGTTCCAACATTTAGCTGCATGAAGATAGCACAGGTGTCACATTTAGCCCTGCTGACATCAGCTTGTCGAAGTCTATGAGATTTTGACAGCTGCTGTGGCTGGATTGAGCTGGATGGACAGTGCACTTAGCCTATATGAACATCTATAGCAGTATAAGGCCAGAAATACATTTTTGACTCAACCTTTTGATGTGCGATGGGCAGCAGGGATCCTTTTCTTTTGCCTTGTACACACGACCGTTTTTCACAACGAGAAAACTGCCATTTTTTATATTGGTCGTGAAAACCGGTCATGTGTATGCTCCCTAGTAGAGTTGAGCGGACACCTGGATGTTCGGGTTCGACAGGTTCGGCCGGGTTCGGGACCGGAACTTGACCCCGAACCCGAACCCCATTGAAGTCAATGGGGACCCAAACTTTTCAGTACTAAAATGTCTCTAAAACACTAATCGAAAGGGCTAGAGGGCTGCAAATGGCAGACAAATGTTGGTAAGAGCATGGCAAATACTCTGCAAATAAATGTGTATAGGGAAATAACTTAAAATAACATAAAAAAATAAAAATAAAAAAAAACACTGCAAACACTGGAGGAAACACTGCAAAATATTTTTGTTTTTCCTAAATGGGTGTTTGTTGAATAGAACAATAGAAGAACACTAGCTAAAGGGCCAGATTCCGGTAGGACTTACACCGATGTATCTTCTTATACGCCGCGTAAGTCCACGGATGCGCCGTTGTATCTATGCGCCGTATTCTTGAAACCAGATACGCCTGAATTCTGGCTCCATCCGACCAACGTAAGTCTCCTACGCCGTTGTATCTTGGGTGCATATTTACGCTGGCCGCTAGAGGCGCTTTCATTGATTTACGAGTAGAATATGTAAATTACCTAGATACGCCGATTCACGAACGTACTTGAGACCGTCGCAGTAAGCTACGCCGTTTACGTAAGGCGTACGTCCGACGTAAAGTTATCCCACCTAAAGCAGGGGTAAGTCATGTTAGGGTATGGATGTCGGAACAGCCGTCGTATTTTACGTCGTTTACGTAAGTCGTACGTGAATGGGGCTGGGCGTAGGTTACGTTCATGTCATACGCATTGAGCCGTTGTATCTTAGGGAGAATATGCAATGTGATGCGCCGTTCGTACGGCCATGCATTTACATGGGGTCACGATTCATTTTAATACAACACGCCCACTACCTGCCTACTTTTTGAATTAGGCGGGCTTATGCCGGCCTATTTATGTTACGCTGACGTAATAATGGGAGCAGGTGCTTTGTGAATACTCAGAATCATTCTATATTTGTAGTCAGGCTTCAGTGCACCAAACAACCTTTCAAACAGCAGCACCATAATGGTGTCATGAACAGAGGTGTTGATTGGTAGAGATGTGCTTGCTATAGGCTGTGAACAGGGAGCCCCTTCTTTGTTAATAAACAGTGGTGAGATAGCCAAGTACGCATTGAGCCGTCGGATCTTAGGGAGTATATGCAACGTGATTCTGAGCATGTGCGCGCATGCGCCGTTCGTTCGGGGTCATGGTTAATTTTAATACAACACGCCCACTACCTTCCTAATTTGAATTAGGCGGGCTTACGCCGGCCCATTTACGCTACGGCGCCGTAACTTAGGGAGCAAGTGCTTTGTGAATACTGGTCTTGCCTCTCTATGTTACGTCGGCGTAGCGCATATGAGATGCGCTACGCCCGCTCAAACATACGCCGCTGTCTGTGAATCTGGCCCAAAGTGTTTATCTCACACGTACAGATATGGAGGAAAAACTGCAAACACTGGAGGGAACACTGCAAATTTTTGATTTTTTTGCCCTAAATGGATGGTTTTTGAATAGCACAATAGAATAAAAGTATGTAAAGGGTGTATCTCACAGTAACATATGCAGTGCTGGTGTAATTTGATTTCGGAAGCAAGACTGAGTCCTATATATTTCTGTCCCTATAAAAAGCACAATCAGGAACCTTTCCCTAAAGTATCTAATGCAGAGTATCTCACAGGAACATATGCAGTGCTGGTGTAATTTGATTTCTGACTGACTCCTATATATTTCTGTCTCTATAATATGCACAATCAGGAACCTTTCCCTAAAGTATCTAATGCAGAGTATCTCACAGGAACATATGCAGTGCTGGTGTAATTTGATTTCTGAAGCAGGACAGTCTGACTCCTATATATTTCTCTCCCTACAAGCAGCAGCAGCAGCCATAGGTTGAGGATGCCTGGCCTAGGCTATAAGAAGATTGCCAAGACCCTGAAACTGAGCTGCAGCACGGTGGCCAAGACCATACAGCAGTTTAACAGGAAAGGTTCCACATAGAGCAGGCCTCGCCATGGTCAACCAAAAGAGTTGAGTGCACAAGCTCAGCGTCATATCCAGAGGTTGTTGTTGGGAAATAGTGCTGCAGAGCTTGAAGGGGTGGGTTGTCAGCCTGTCAGTAATCAGACCACATGTCGCACACTGCATCAAATTGGTCTGCATGGCTGTTGTCCCAGAAGGAAGCCTCTTCTATAGATGATGCACAAGAGAGCCGCAAACAGTTTTCTGAAGACAAACAGTCTAAGGACATGGAACCATGTCCTGTGGTATGATGAATCCAAGATAAATATTTTTGGTTCAGATGGTGTCAAGCGTTTGTGGTAGCAACCAGGTGAGGAGTACAAAGTCAAGAATGGTGGTGGGAGTGTCATGGTCTGGGGCTGCCTGAGTGCTGCCGGCACTGGGGAGCTACAGTTTATTGAGGGAACCATAAATGCCAACGTGTACTGTGACATACTGAAGCAGAGCATTATCCCCTCCCTTCGGAGACTGTTAACAACCCCAAACACTGCTCTCTATGGAGCCGGTTCACATCTCTCCACAGCAGGTCCATTGCGATTTGCACAAAAATGCTATGTGTTTTTTGGTCCGTTTCAGGTCCAAATTTAGCCCAAAATTTGAAATCGGACTTGAAATGGTGAACCAGGACGCACTGGACCCCTGCTGTGAATCCCATGCAGCTCATATGTGAACCCAGCCTGAAGGGAGGGGGAAGTGGTAGAAAAAGGTAATAGCTGCGGTGGATGATCTTATGAAGGTCTTGGGAGTACCAGAGAGGATGATTTGGGTGATATCTGCAGATGAGGTTCATGATGTAGCTGGGGGTAATGTTGTGGATGGCCTTTTGTGTTTTTTTTTTTTTTTTTTTTTTTTTTTTTTTTGCCACTTCAGACTTCACCGCAGCGAGAGACTTGCTCATGATTTTATTCATAATTCCGTCTCTACATCAGGTTTAGCATCATTTGTGGTGCATTTCTCTTGCAATTTTTTATACTTGTTATTTATATTTTATTTATTTGTTTATTTTTATATTTTCATCTCTTTTTTTTTTTTTTTTTTTTTTTTTTTTTTTTTTTTTCACCGTTTAGAACTCACTCTTTTATAGTAAGTACGGAACTATTTAAAAGGTTTTATCTGCGTGACAAAGAAAAACCCAGCACCCCATCTCCCCCCTCCCCAACTAAATGCCCCCTCCCCCCCCCTACCCACCCCCTCCCTTGACCATCCCACGACTCCACTGTAAGAATTCCTTCCCTTAATTGAAAAAATGCGTTCCTATTCCTCTCTCAGGTTTTCTGCGAACCTCCAGGATTTTTTAAATTCCATCCAGGGTACCCATATATCCTTTTCCCCTACTTTGTGTTTATAGCTTCCGTATTTTAATTTCTCTCTCCTATAAGTGTCCTCTACGGAGTCAATCCACTCCCACATTTGCGGACTTTTCACGTCTCTCCATTTAAGGGGAATCAATCTTTTCGCTGCGTTCAATAAATGAGGGATCAGTGAATCCTTGTATTCCTTCTCTGGAGTCTCCCCCCCATGAAAGAGCACTACCCATGGGTTATCTTCCAATTCTTTTTTTGTTATTACCTTTATCAGGGCCAAGATTTTTTTCCAATAAGCTTTAATTTTCAGGCAGTCCCACCATAGGTGTGCCATTGTTCCCCTTGACTCACAACCTCTCCAGCATTTCTCTGACTCTCCCCCTCTGAATTTTGCCATTTTATCTGGGGTGGCGTACCACCTCGTCAAACATTTGAAGTTCATCTCGGCAGTTCTTACATCTACTGCCGAGGTGTGCGTCATTTTCAGGATTCTTCCTATGGTCGTTTTCCCCCTTGGGACCCCTAAGTCCGTTTCCCAATTTTGGATGTATTTTAGCGTGTCCGACTCTTCCATTTTCTGCAAGTAATTATAGATTTTAGATATATTTCCTTTTGAGCTTTCGGTGCTACACAATTGTTCCAATAAGGTGTAATCCTCTTGTGACCTCAAAGGGTGTGGTAGGCGCTTGACGAATGACACTAACTGCAAGTATCTCCACTCGTCGAGCGCCCTAATTCCAATCCTATGTTTAATATCGTGAAGTGTCCTAATTTTACCATCTAGTGTTATATCTTTTAACTGTGTTCTATTTGTGATCCAATTTCCCCCTACTTCTTTTGTCCCTGGAATAAAATATTCGTTTTCTTTTAAATCAATAAAGGGTGAGTTGAATTCTGTTTTTAATTGTTTGTGAAGTCTATCCCAGATCCTCCATGCATTATGAGTAATTGTGTGTGTTGAAGTGTGTAAGGATCTGTGTTGTGGTGGATTCCAAATTAATCTCCCTAACTGTGCCCTTGCTAATGTGCATTCAATATTTATCCATCTTTTGTCCTGGGATTCTTTAGCCCATTCTATAACCCGTGAGAGAACCGAAGCATTATAATACAATCTGATGTCGGGTACAGCTAAGCCTCCCTTTTTCTTGGCCCGTTTTAGAATTTGAGCAGACACCCTATGTTTTTTATTATTCCAAATATAGTTCATTATGAGGGAGTTAATTATTTTAATGAATGACGGTGGTAGGTATATTGGGACCATTTGAAACTTATATAGGATTTTTGGGATAAGAACCATTTTTACTACATTTATCCTCCCGAACCACGAAATAGGTCTATTGAATATATTTTTAATTTCCCTTTTTATTTCGTTGAGCAGGGGGATAAAATTTATTCTATATATTTTCTTGATGGAATTTGCCAGTTTTATTCCCAAGTATTTTATTTCTTTTTGCCATTTAAAATTATATTTCTTCCGTAGATATTGTTCTTCATCTTTAAGAATATTGATATTTAAGATCTCCGTCTTTTCTGTATTTACTTTGAAGTTTGACACCTCACCATATTGTTTTAAAGTAGTTATTAACTTCGGGAGAGTGACTCTTGGGCTACTTATATAAAATAAAATGTCATCTGCGAAGGCGGATAATTTGTGCTCATCTTCTCCAACCTCTATTCCATATATTTCTGGATTTTGTCGGACCATTGCCAGCAGGGGTTCCAATGATAAAACAAAAAGAAGAGGGGACAGGGGACAGCCCTGCCTGGTTCCATTTCTCATCTCGAAGGGTGCGGATAAAGATCCGTTGATCTTGATCCTAGCGCAAGGGTGGAAATAGAGCGTTTTGATCCATTTAATCATCCTTGGGCCAATTCCTATACATTCGAGTGTTTGTATCAGGAACCCCCAGTCTACCCTGTCAAACGCTTTCTCAGCGTCTACTGACAGGAATAGACCGGGGGTCCCTCTTTCTTTGATCTGCTCCATAAGAAGAAGTGCCCTGACCCCATTGTCCTTTCCCTCCCTCCCAGGTATGAAACCAACCTGGTCTGGGTGGACAATGGCAGTCATCGCCCCCTTCATTCGTTCGGCCAAAATTTTTGCATACAGTTTGGTATCTGCATTCAGGAGTGAGATAGGTCGGAACCCTGAACAATTCGTATTGTCCTTTCCCTCTTTTTTAATGACAGTGATCGTAGCTGTTAATGCCTCTCTGCTCATCTCATAGTCTCGCCCCAACCCATTGAAATATTGACATAATCTAGGGACTAAGATAGTACTAAACCTTTGTATATAGGCCGACGTGAAGCCATCTGGTCCCGGGCTTTTCCCATTGGGAGTATTTTTTAGGACCTCACTTATCTCCTGTTCAGTTATACTTTCCTCCATTCTTTCTATCTCATACTCTTCTATCTTCGGTAAATTAGTTTGCCGTAATACTTTCCTGATCTTATCCTTTTTTTCGGCAGGGTCCCTAATCTTCTGTTGGACATTGTATAGTTTTTCATAATAGCTTCTAAAAGATTCTGCTATTTTATTTGTCGCATATACTAAGTCCCCATCCCCATTTCTGATTTTTTCGATAAAATTTCTGGTTTTCTTTTTTCTTACCATTCTGGCCAAGTTTTTACTAGGTTTATTTCCCCAGACATATCTTTCACTCTCTACCCTGTTTATGAAATTCTTGGTTTCTTGCCCGGCAAGGGCTTTATATTCGTCCCTTGTTAAAGTTAACTTACGGAGTGTTTCCCTCTTTTGGCCCTGTAATTTATGTTCCTGTTCCAGCCTATATATCTCCTCTTTTAGTGTTTTTAATTTACTCCTTCTCATTTTATTTTTCTTTGCCCCTTCTGCTATAAAAATCCCTCTTATATACGCTTTGTGGGCGTCCCACAGGGTTGCTCCTGTGATTCCCTCCTTGTCATTCTCCTGAAAATACCATTCCAATTCTTTCTGTACTCTCTCGACCACCACCTCGTCCCTCGACAGGCTTTCATCCAATCTCCATTCAGGTAGAATGCATTTTTGTATGGATGTGCTTATTTTCATGGAAATGGGGGCGTGGTCTGATAGCGTTATGATCTCACATCTTGCTTCAACCACCCTCTCCAAAAGTCTATGGTCTATGAGGACGTAGTCGATCCTCGAGTACGTCCCATGCACAGGGGAAAAAAACGTATAGTCTCGTGTCTTGGGGTTAAGGATTCGCCAGACATCCACCATTTGATTTTGTGTCATTTGTTTTTTCAGTAACTTAAGATGTTCTCCGTTATTCCCCTGAGCATGGGTCGTACTATCGAGGCTCGGGCACATGCAGAAGTTAAAGTCCCCCATCAACACCACATGTCCCTCTTCAAAATTTTTTAATTTTCTGAGAATTTTACTAATATATTTAGCCGAATTCACATTGGGTGCATACACATTTGCCAGAGTGTAGTCCTCCTGTCCTAGTTTTATTTTCAAGAACAAGAATCTCCCCTCCGGATCATTCAGTCTGTCCACCAATGTGTATCTAACTCCTCTTGCAAATCCTATGGCAACCCCCCGAGATCTCGATGAGACTGTATCTCCATAATACCAGACGGGATATTCAGATGAAAACAGCTTTATATTAGACTCTAAGGTAATGTGGGTCTCTTGTAGGTAGGCAATGTCTACTTTATACTGCGTAAGTTCAGCAAGAATTTTATGTCTCTTAATATGGGAGTTTAAACCTTTTACATTATATGATAGGAACTTAATATCTATCATTTATCTCTTTTTTTTTTTTTTTTTTCCCTTTTCCTTTTTTGAGTTTGAAAAGAATTCCTGTGGAGTCGTTCAGATGGTCCTCCTCCCATTTCCCCCCCCCCTCCCTGGCCCACTACCCTCCCTCCCTCCCACTTTCCCCCCTCCCCCCCCCTCGCTCCCCATTCCCCCCTCCCTCCCTCCCTCACCCCGGCCCACTCTTGGCCTGGGAGCCACTGGTAGAAGACTCCTCGCCTTCATCCTTGGCTCCTCTTTTGTGGTGGTGTTAAGGGCTCCCCCTTGACTCCCCCCACCTCCCCTCCCCCCCTCCCCCCCTCCCCGTCCAGCATCTCAAAATTCCATACTAAGCATCCCCCCGCTAATCCACCCAATCAGGAAGTTCAGGGATTACTAAGTCCATTTTAGAGCAAAAATCATTCAGTTCCTCCGGGTACCTAAGTCGTGCTGTTTTACCCCCCTTTATGCCTATGAGGCAAGCCGGAAATCCCCATTGGTACCTAATATTTTGAGCCCGCATGAGTTCCAAGAGGGGTTTCAAGCTTCTCCTCCTAGCCAGTGTTTCTTTAGCAAGATCGGAGAATATTTGTATCTCGGTGTCTCTATATCTCAGGGGGGGTTTCCCCCTAAGCCTGCTCCATATTTCTGCTTTGTCAACATAATTCCTGAACCTTACGACCACATCTCTTGGGCCGTATCTTTCTATTTGTTGGGGATTCCCCACTCGGTGTACTCTTTCAATCTTAAGGGGCTTGGATTCTACTGATCTCTCTAGCAGGGGGTTAAAAATTGTGTTCATGATGTCTTTTAGGTCTTCCTCCTTGTCTTCTAATAGCCCTCTGATTCTAAGGTTCTGTCGCCTGTTGCGATTCTCCTGGTCCTCAATCCTATATGCCACCAATCTCTGGGTTTCGGTCAGGGCCTTGACTTGCTTTTTCAAGGATTTTATTTCCTGGTCCTGCTCCTCAATTCTCTTTTCCGTCTCTACCACTCTTTCACAGAGCCCTCCTAGGTCTATTCTTATCTTGTTGATTTCTGTCCTTATGATATTTTCCATGACATTTTCCATCCTCACCAGCATTGCGTTCATCTCTGCCTTTGTAGGGGGCTGTGTATCTTGGGATAGCTCCTCTGCATTATTTTGCTCTTGCTCGCTTTCTAGTGTCGTTTCACCTCTAGAACTCTCCCCACTACTTATTCCTACTCCTTTTTTTTTATCGAACTTCTTCTTATCAGTTTTTTTTGCGAGTCCTGGACTTTTTAGACTCCCTTCCTGCGTCATATATTGTTGTATGGAGCTGTTCCCCAAGTTATTCTTAGTTGGTTTTGTAGTGCCGCCCCTCGTAGACCTATTCATTTTGTTGGAGGGTCTGATTCTCTTCCCCAGTTTGGAGATGGATTTTTTTTTTTTTTTTTTTTTTTTTTTTTTTTTGTTGAAAGGGAACGAGAGAAGCCCACGACTTTCCTCCTAATGTGAGCCTCTATCTTCCCCTATATACTACTCCTGTCCTGAAAAAAATAATTATTTCAATAAAGAGAGGGCCACAGGAAAGCAAGAGCCCTGCACTAAAACACGGAGGGAAGGGGCTGATCAGCAGAGGAGAGGCCGATTACTGCTATTAATCAGAATCACCTGGGCTCCCGGACTCACTTCTAGAAGGAAAATACCTTCGGTGTTTTTTTTTTTTTTTTTTTTTTTTTTTTAAGAGTCGTCTCCTATGCTACATCAGTCCAGAGCGTCCTCACCGTTCCAGAGACAGGGAGAGACGCCTTAAATCCGGGGGGGGGGGGGGGGGGGGGGCCTAAATGATCTTGTGCGTTACCGGTACAGTCCAGGGAAGAGTAATGAATTTTTGGCCCTCCTTCGCCGGCCTAAGTTTTCCCTCAGAACACTAATGCTTCAATGCCCAGGCCTTTCCCCTGTCCCTCAGTTTCAAAAACTAAAATCTTCCCAGCTTCTCACAGTTCTCACGGTCGCGTATGCATTACCGGTACAGTCCAGAGAAAGAGTAATGTGTTTTTGGTCATCCTTCACCAATTTAAATTTCTCCTCAGAACGCTCATGCCTCAATTCCCCTGTCATCGGGGTTGTCATTGATACACCTAAACACAGGGGCAATTAGGTAGTTCATAAGAGGGGAGATCAGAATTTATATTGTCCCAGATTTCTCTCCTGTCTGACTCCGCAGGCCATCCAGAACCATTCAGCAAGGGCTGGGGCCGTACACTCAAATATGCCCCACAGAGAACAGGCAATGAAAAGATCCTGCACCAGGTGGTGAGTTCAAATGAACCAGCTATCAAACTCTATCCCAGTGTAGGTTATTCATTCAATTGTATGTTCACTTATATTTCACTTTGCATTTTGTGTTCCCATCATTTACAGTTCTCGCAGGTATCTAACCCAATAGACAGTTAACATCTAATTATTTCCATTATTACACAATAAGACTCCTTATGATGTGCTGGTGTACTGGTGTATGGTAATTCCGGGGGACAATATTATAACCGACGGGAGGGGGGGTCACGGGGGGGGGGACCCGCTCGGAATCGGCTCAACTGAGCGCCTCACCAGACCCTTTACTTTTCCTCCTGCTCCACTGCCCGGCTACATGTCTCCGATGGGTTTCTGACAGCCCCTGAAGCGCATATCCCCACACAGGCTGCTGACATCAGTGCTGAGAGCGCAGCAGCTTCAGTTTCTCCGGCGCTGCGTGTCCAGCGGGGGCTCGTTCACTGGCGGTTTCCAGGGTGGTATTCCCGGTCCCAAGCGGGGATGCGGCGGGGTTGCGGCACCCGCTTGCTTCTCACAAAACACACGCTGTGGTCTGCGAGGTCACGAGCGGTGCCGACGGAGTCTCAGAGCGGCGTGTGTCTCCTGCCGCCATCGAGCCGTCCTACACCTCCCACCTCACTCGCGCTACGTCACGTCCTCATCGCCGTCTTTCAGGCATGCAACAGGGCAATTGACTCCCCTGAATGGACCGCCGAAGCAGGTTAGTGAGCCGGCCTTTTGTGTTTTGATTAGTATTAGTATTTTAAATTCTTTACGGTGGGGTAGGGGAAGTCAGTGAAGGGATTGGCAGAGAGGAGCAGTGGTCACGTGTCATTTAGTAAGGTGTATTAGTCTAGCAGCAGAATTTATAATAGACTGAAGGGGAGATTAAAGGGGGAGGTCAGTGTCTAGGACTACACTGAGCATCTTGGCATGTGTGGAGGGACCTATGGTTGTGCCGTTGATCGAAATGGTAAAGTCATTGGGAGGGGATCAGGGAGGGGAAATATTACTAGCTAATTTTTAGAAAGATTGAGTTTGAGGAAGTAGTGTGACATCCATACTAAAATGTCACTCATTCCGTTTGTGATACGTGAGGAGATTGAGGGGGTGAGTTGAGTATTGGAGAGATAGATCTGGAGGAGAGGAGGAGAAAGTGCACTGCGATGTGTATTGATATTTTCATCATATGCTCAGTTTGATGTCCATGGAATTGTGAAAAGTTTACTTTAAATTCACATGATCACCATTGGTGTTCAATCAGATGTTACTGGTGGTACCAGGAGTTTAAAGACTAACTTTAGGGATCTTAAACACTGATGTCCTTTTGATGTGTTCCCATTGACTTACAATGGAGTGTGCGTCTGAAAAACTGCACTGACAAGACACTTTTCTTTGTAAGTCAATGGAGCATGCAGGACTATTCAAAGCGTAGTGCACCTGCAGTGTAAGCATTTACAAAAGAATTTCATACTCATTTGTCACCCTGGAAAAGGGTGGCAAAAGCACACCCGTGCAAAATGGGTCTTAAAAAAAATCAACACAAGGGATGGTACCTAACCTGCAGTGCCACTTTTGCTCCACCTTCCCCATACCTCTGCAGTGGTGATATTTTGATGTTGCAAGAGGAATCTATGAATGGAGGATGGGCAGATGCCTCTGTCATTTACTGATTTCTTTTAATTGATGAAAGATTTAGTATAGTTTCTATAAATGGAGGAGGAGGCTGAAAGGCCGGCATAGTTGTCACTCTTGATGGGTGCCTGTGAAAGATCCCTTGGTCCTCTTAACCCCTGCAACACCAGTAGATCACAGCTGTGGGGTACATAGGCGTGTGCAAGGGGTGTGCCTGGTGTGCCTGGGCACACCCTAATCCTGGTGTTGGCAACCTGTCAACCATAATCTACCTGTTGATCTTGGGCAAGTGACAGGTAAAACTTGATCCTTCCTTGCCAAGCCCCAGAACCTGGACAGGAGAGGAGGCAAAGTTGGAATTTAGTGGAAACAATCTGTATTTTCCTCCTGCAACAGCTGAAAGTATGCTTCTCCTCCTCTCCCTCTCGCCGACATTCAGCTGCCACAGGAGAAAAAGGCAGGGGATTGGTACCAATATATGCCACCCCTTCGGTCCCTCTTTCTGCTGCCTGGGTCCCCCCCTTCCCCCATTTTTTCAGAATGGAGAGCCGGGAAGAGGCCGGTATATAAGTTACATATGCATATGTGTTGGAGCCTTGAGGTGCACATCCTAATGCAATAGGCTGCACACACATATAGGTGGAGAGAGACAAGGGCCTTTGGTTTTCAACTAAAACAGCAGCTAGCAGCACAAGGGACACTTCTCATTGAATGTAAATACCAATCAATGTCAATTAAAAAAAAAAATATTGACTAAACTTAGTCTTTAAAATAAACTTGTCACTGCTGTAGATCACTGTACTTTGAACAATGTCACTGTTGTTTCCTTATTTAATTAGACTGCAAGTTTCCAGTTAGGTGACTCATCTCAGATTCACGTGAACTCCTCCATTATTGATTTAAATCTTTATATCTCCAGTAAGAAGTGATATTACAAGATGTGTCCACGCTCTTCTAGATGAAGCAGCATATTTTTGCTTTCACCGGTCAGTGAAATACTGTATAGTAGTGATTGATTGGTAACTACCAGCTAAAGAACATCACGTGTCCTGCTTAGAGTGCCTCTGATTTGGGACTTGCAGTCCTAGCACGTCCACTATGATTGCCCTTTGCAATCTGATTTCCTTTTATTTAGCAATTTCCTCCCTCTGCTCTGTCTGAAGACATGCAGAACATTAGCAGAAATGCAATGCAATTTCCCTGTCCCTTTCTATGTGCACATTTGGTATTAATTAGTTTCCATCGGATCTTTGGGTTGTTGGTTAAAGCTTGACACACTTTTCATCTGTATTGATCTGTAAGAGCTAGGAGGATGGCTACCTGTATATTTCTGTACATTTCTAAACATTGACAACCTCATAGATCTGCCTAGTATTTATTATTTCTGCAAAATATTGCAGAAAATATTGGACAGATTTACAATTCCCCTGAAGCATCCAATACTAGGAAAACACCAAGGGTAAAAAGCTTAGAAGCTTTTTGAAAGGGCTACAATAAATTATGTTTTATATATTGGTTTTGTTATTTGTTTGGTGCATGTCACACATTAGAATGCACTGCATACAGTAGATAGACATGTTTATTAGGAGTAAAGAATGCAGTTTTGGAATTAGAACAACAAACTTCCCACAGTGAACCTAAACCAACTTTAGGGTCTCCACTACAGCATCTATGTCAGGCTAGGAGTCCGCCCTGACTCCATGTAATCCACAGAACAAATAGAGAAAAATCTAAGCCACCACACACAATACAAGCCCTGTGTGTAATAAGTGATAGCAGCCTTAGCTTAAAGGGGTTGTAAAGGTAAAATATTTTTTCCCTAAGTAGCTTCCTTTACCTTAGTGCAGTCCTCCTTAACTTAACTCATCCTTCAATTTTTCTTTTATATGTCCTTATTTCTTCTGAGAAATCTTCACTTCCTGTTCTTCTGTCTGTAACAACACACAGTAATGCAAGGCTTTCTCCCTGGTGTGGAGAAAGCCTCTTGCGGGGGCCAGCAATAGTGTCAGGATGCCCACTAACACACAGCTCCTTTCTCTATCTGCAAAGTAGAGAGTGTCCTGGCACTTCTGCTCACCCCCTCCCCCCTCAAGAGGCTTTCTCCACACCAGGGAGAAAGCCTTGCATTACTGTGTGGAGTTACAGACAGAAGAATAGGAAGTGAGGATTTCTCAGAAGAAATAAGGACATTTAAAAGCAAAATTGAAGGATGAGGTAAGTGGAGGACTGCACTAAGGTAAAGGAAGCTATTTAGGGATTTTTTTTTACCTTTACAACAACCCCTTTAACTCCATCCAGACCACACCCCTAACATTGTTAGCCCCACCCATGGGCCGAATTTAGTTTGCATTTGTAGCGCTATACAAGTTACTCACTCACTTACTCACTTACTCACTCACTCACTCACTCACTCAAAAGGAGAATTCCACTCTCGACATCAATACACTGCAAGTGCAGGGCACTTTGAGCTGGCTAGAACAACTCAGCAGAAGGGTGGCTCTTTATGATCACAGGCTGGGAACATGGAGCTGTTGTAGTTGTATTGCTAGACTGCAGTAGAGAAGTCAGGTTACTAACTTAGATAATGACTAGCTGGACAAAAACACAATTGTTTTGCAAGTATATATATTTCAAATGTTTGCTATTAGTAATTTTCCTGGAATGCAGAATGTCCTGACATTATCCAACAATAAAAAAAAAAAAGAATACACTTTAAAGTATAGGAAGACCTTACTGCATATCGTTTTCTCAAAAATTACTGACGCACTTTAAACGTATTCTTCAGCTGGAGAGGAGCAGCTTCATCTTTTACAAAAGATGCATTGATGATGTTTTATTACAGAGGAAGTTGCAATGTGCTTTACATAATTGTCTTTGTTCAGATTTCTCAAGAAGTTCTGCAGAGAAGCAATTTATCTGCTTAGCACTCCACTAGACAAGTTATTATCTGTTTGTGAACATCATATTACAAAGTGTTGCTTTCTTGACATTGCGATGCATTTGTGAAATAACTCTTTTGTCCAAGTTATCTTCTGAATTCTAAACCTGCATTTCCATTCTTAAATGAGATCTTCATTGTGTGGTGTCAGGGGAGAGAAGCTATTTTTCTAGTATATCCTGCATTCTATTTTGATGTTTTAGGACTGCTATAAAAAAAAAGAGTTATTTTTGGCTCGGCAAAAAGAGTTTCATTAATTTTGAGAGGACCAATCAATTTTTGTACTATTGTAGGGAGTTGGAAAGTAGTATAAACTAATTTAGGACTTAAGCTTTTTAGTCCTTTCTTGGCAAGATACATTGTATATACATTTATATTAGATGATGTGTGATGTGTTAATTCGGTCATACATTGATCGAAATTTGGCCGGTTCAGCTGAGACCAGCTGAGATTCGATCCAGGTATGTACCATAGATTGACTTGGGTACAACCATCTTGCTGGATTTTTGTACATGCGATTGCAGCTAGCAGTAATCATTGTGTTCTTCTCCCTGTGCTCCACCAGCAGAAAAAAAAGGGGTGCTGGTTATCATCAACATCATCATCAACATAGTCAGTGTTACTGAGGCAAGTTAGAATATGAAAAGGCTACTTACCCTCTTTATGACCGAGAGTAAAACAAACCATAACACCCAGACCCAATTTATCAGCTTTGACATGTGTTAGTAAAACTGTACATATGGTCACAACTACTTTGAGTATCCTGGTGGATTACACTTTGACAAATTTGGTGGTAATAGTAACAAATATCTCCTGATTTGTTTTATTATCAAATGAAAACAGGCCCAAAATACTGTAGCTAAACCCATTTTTTTATTTTTTTTATTAAGCTGTATATTTCTTGCTATTATCATAACTCACCACCAAAGAACAACTCAAAATAAATTCTTCTGCTCCTGATGACTGCAGCGATACCACATATGTGAATGTTAGTTTTTGTTTGTACCCATAGTAGCACCCAGAAACAATAGTGCACATATTGCTTTTTTATCCTACCTAAAGCATGCTGACTGACGCTGATACTAATTTTAACCCCTACCCACCCGGCCTATTGTAATATGACAGCCAAGCGGCAGCCCTATTGTTCTGGGAGGACGTCATGTGACCCAGAGCCGCACTCTGGTGTGATCTGTCACTCGTTGGGTCCACCGGACACAGCTGATGACAGATCACCATACCAGCCCGCTGCCGGTACCGTGTGATTGCTGTGGTCAATCACAGAAGATCACATGGCAATTGTATACAACAAAAAGCTTTGATTCATACCTTTCATTGTGTACTATTGTGATGAGCTCTGTGATTGGTCACGGTATTCACATGGTACAGACAGGACCAATCAGTCCATCAGTACCATGTGATTAGCTTTGGCCAATCACAGCTCATCACAATAGTAAACACTGAATGAATAGTTTTAATTCAGAAAATATGGTTGCTTATAACTGTAAAATTCACAGTTATAAGCAATCATAGTGTGTAAAAAAAATCATGATCCTCTCCCCAGAGTAGTACAATGTTACTATGTATTGCTCTGGTCACTAAAATTTGAAAAATATATATTTTTTACACATACTTTCAACAGTCAGTGTCCCTGATCACCATCACACCGGATACATTATGACACTGTACTGCACTGGTGATAGCATGTGAATGTTAAAAAATTGTGAAAAAATAAAATGTAATTCTTTAATTTCCCAAACAATTGTGACAAAAAATTACAACTTCAAAAAAAACTCACCATGCCTCTTTCTCAATACCTTGGACTGTGTACTTTCCAAAAAGGGGTAAGTTGGGGGATATTTGTACGGTCCTGGCATTTTTGGGCCTTAAGAAATTAGATAGGCCATCAGGACTGATCAATTTTTAGATACATATAGCATATTTTGTGGACTGTATAACTTTCCTACAGACTAAATAAATTACACTGATATGGGTTATTTTCACAAAAGAAATGTAGCAGAATACATTTTGGCCTTTATTTGCAAAATGTTATAACAGAAACAAAGTAAAACAAATATTTTTCAACATTTTTGATCTTTGTATATTTAGCAAAACATAAAAACCCAGTGGTGAAAGAACGCACTTATTGTGTGAAAAAATATGATAAAAATGTCATATTAGTGTTGCATGACGGCGCAATTGTCATTCAAAGTGTGACAGCGCTGAAAGCTGAAGATTGGCCTGGGCATGAAGAGAGTAAAAGTGTCTGGTAATGAAGTGACTAAAAAAATCCTGCCTAATCCCGACCTTTGACCAAAAACTTTGACCATGACCTTGACCTTTAACACTTACCTTGACCATAACACTACCCTGACACTGATCTACATCAAACCTTGTTCTAGCTATTTTTTCCTTATTTTTATTTTTTTATACACTTTTGCTTGTTTACACCTTTCTCTCCTGCAAGGAGACACAGATACAATGTATTTTTCTCTCCATTTAGAAGAAAAAGAAGACAGATGGGTGGGCTGCACAGTGACTTATTACTGTGACTAGGGATGAGATTTGTGTTCGACTCAAACGTATGTTGGGCTCGAACATCATCTGTTCGCACGTTCGTCGAAATTTGAACAAAATGGGTAGTTTGCGCCAAATTTGAGTGCCGCGCAACGGCCCATAATTCACTGCGGCATTGCGCGCTGATGATTGGTCAAGCATGCACTATGACCCTGCACGCTCGGCCAATCACAGCGCGCAAAACACGGAGAGCCATAATTGGCCAAAGCCAGGGTTACTTTGGCCAATTATGGCTCAGGGGGTTTAGTACATGCCCCACACTATATAAGGCCGCCTACGAGTTGGCTGCGTGTAGTGTGTTGAGGCGTTGTTAAAGAACAGATCAGACAGTCAGTCAGTTAGAGAGAGAGAGAGAGAGAGAGAAAGAAAGAAAGAGGTCTCTTGTACTAAAGTCTCAAAATGTTATCCAAGAAATAAGCACACAGGTCTAAAGAGCCTAATAGCTAATGTTCAACAATAATTGATTCAAAACAAACTGGTAGGTAAATTGGGTTCCTCACAAAATTAGCCTGTGTGTGTATGGATGTGGTATGTACACCAGACTTAGCTCCTTTGGGGTTAGGGACTTATGTTCTATGTACTCTGCAAAGTGTTGTGTAATATGTCATACTGCATATAAACACAAGAAATAAAATAAACTCCAGGCTTTTTGAAGATCAAAGAAGAAATGCGCCCCTTAATTTAACAAGCCTACTCTTTCATGTTGACAATTCTAAAATTACTTTAGTTAAGTCTTACAACACACAAAAAAAAAAAAACAGTGTAATGCTTTAATCCTGCTACAATCAGCCTTGACAGTACTATAAAACTTTCTAAGTCCCAACTGAAAAATTATTCAATTGCAGAAATTACTCACAGTATAATGAAAATGTTCACACTTAAAAGTATTGTTTAATCTCACAAGCAAAAATGTACTTAGAACCACAAGTGATGTAAAAAAAAAGATCTTGTATTTATCTTTTCATCCTTCTTTTCATCCTGCTGAAAATAAGTTTTATTGTAAAAACAATTTTTTGCAGTCAGTAAGAAAAATTTGTTTTTTAACAACTCCAGATTGATGTCCCCACGGTCAACTTGCCTGGCTTGCTCTTTGGGATAAGTGTTCCCCACACCACTCCTCTAAATAAATATAGTTTGTATGTATTGCATGGTATGTACAAAATACCATTGTTATTAGTGATGTTATTACTGTACATTGTAAATACATGTATGCTTTTTATTTTTTTGTGTCTTGTTCCCTCCTGAAGAAGCAGGTGACCGCAAAACATGTCGAGACAGACAGCCTACACATTTTCATATTCTCTGGAGTAGGTTCTAAGGTAGAAGTGACCCCAATGCATGGTGTGTGGTAACCATCAATAGGGACAAATCTGTACTTTGTGTGTCTATATGGCCTTTTATACTGTGTTATTGATTATATGTATATAAATAAAATTTGTTGTATTTAAAAAAAATCCTGAAATTGCTGGGGGAGGGTTTCTGGGGCTTATCTTGGCTGGTGCTAAAAATTATGGAGGTTATCATTGCAAGCCCTAATAAATTTACTGAGGGTTGTTGTTTCTGGTCCTGGCACTTGCTGCAAGTTATTGCTCTGAGGAAACCAGCGTCCATTGGCTGGTGAAACTAGTCAGCTCAACGTCAGCACGTCACAGGGGGATTGCTAGCTGTTTGCTGGAGTAAAGTATACCTGCCTGTCTGAAGCTGGTGGCGCAAATTTTTGATCTACTGTGGACTACATTTGTTTGCTGCCTGACCGACGCCTTACTTAACATCGAAGTATCTCTTTAGGCATTTCCTGGCTAATCATGAGCATGGCTGAATGGGTCTGAGGCTAACAGAAGGACGACTGGTTCAGCAAAGTGTGGTGAGAGTATCCTCTAATCATCTCTCCTTGTTACGAACTGATTTACCCTGATTGCAAGTCATTGTCCCTGTGCATTTGCTCAACAATTTGGTATCATTGCCTGTGTCTGGACATTGTAGTGCTCTCCGATCTATATAATTCATCTGTTAAAGCCTGTATTATCACCAATTTGTGAGACTTCTCATCCAACTCTCTCATCTGTGGATAGGACGAGCCATCAACTAATTTATCTACAGTACTCCCTGCATTTCACAACCATAAAAGCCGTATTATATACATTTTAGGGGCTCCTTCCCTTTCAAGACTTCATGGCTGCATGCAATTAAGTATATACGCTTTAATTTGCAGATTGGTTCTGAACTGTTCAATATCCTTTTGATTTACCTGGGGGTGGTATTTGTGGGTCTTTTGTGTCTGCCTGCCAATTGCAACGCCATCCAGCACAGTCGTCAATGTGAGCCCTATGTGCACTACTGCTTGGTAGCTGGACTTCTCATCCAACTCCTTTGTAATCAGGATTGTACTTCATTCCACTCATTCAACCATAATGCTCTACGTATTTACAAGCCCTTTTGGAATTATATACACATTGCTCTGTGGGAACCGGTGGTATTCAAGTGGACTTGCCTTTTTTTTCACTTGATGAGTAGGTTTCTCACATATGTGCTAATCCAATTAATTTGCTTGCATGTGGTATCCTTGGTGTGAGAGTGAGGTATGCGCAGCTGCAATCTCCCCTTGTTTTTAGATTGTATGACAACGTTGTCCTATTTTTAAATCAGTTTGTTTTGCAAAATCTATTTGTTGTATTTGTTGTAATATAAATTTTTGTAATTAATAAAGTCTTTTTGTATTTATCCAAAGTGTTTTGGTATACCCACTTGAGAGAACTTTATTCTCTCCTTCTGTTTTTGCAAGTTATTGCTGACCCTGACACATACTGGAAGTTATAATTGCTCCCACTGACACCAGTGGTGGGGGTTATTATTACTACTACTGACACACATATTGTGGCTTATTTATCTCCCCAATCTCTTCACTGTACCCCTCAGGCCCTATTTTGTCTAAACTAATCCGCAACTTTCCAAATGAAGTCAGCATGAATCATAGGCTCGTCACAATTTTTTTTAGCAGAATGTATGCATTCCACAAGCATTGCTCCAGAAGATGCCTAAAGATCTTCTTGTAGTACTTCTTTTTGCATTTCCTCATTGCTGGGTAGAATGTCATTGCTTGGTCGGCTCTGTCAACACCTCCCATTGTGTTATTGTTGTCTATCACTACTTGTGGCTTCATGATTTCTTTCCCAACTTTCTTGATTACCATAACAGTGGAGGTGTTATCAACTGTACTCATTAAGCACACATCGTTGTCATGCCATCACAGTGCCATCATTTTGCCTTTCTCCAGTCTTCAGCTTCTTATTGCCAAGCATTGGTGGCATGTCACACCGGTTAGCCCTAACGGTTCTATAGGCATCTGTTTTGTTTTGCATAAAAAACTCATAGGCCCCGTACACACGACCAGTTTCCTCGGCAGAATTCAGCTTCCGACCGAGTTTCTGGCTGAATTCTGCCGAGAAACCCGGCCGTGTGTACACTTTCGGCCGAGGAAGCCGACGAGGAGCTCGGCGAGGAAATATAGAACATGTTCTCTATTTCCTCGTTGTTCTATGGGAGCTCTCGCCCCGCCGAGCTCCTCGGCGGCTTCAGTGCTGAACTGGCCGAGGAACTCGATGTGTTTGGCACGTCGAGTTCCTCGGCCGTGTGTACGAGGCCATAGAGTTCAGGAAACGTGTAAAAGTTGTCGGTTGTTACACAATAGCCCTGACTTAGCAATTGCTCAATGAGTAATGCCGCGTACCCACCATCACTTTATGTGATGAAAAAAAATGACGTTTTTAAAAACGTCACTTTAATTGACCGTGTGTGGGGGAAAACGTCGTTTTATGTCTTCTAAAAAACGACCAAAAAAAATTGAAGCATGCTTCAATTTTATGTGTCGTTTTTCAAAACGTCAACTTTTACTTCACAGAAATTGACCGTGTGTAGCAAAAACGTCATTTAAAACGACGTTTTTTCACCCGCGCATGCCCAGAAGCTACTTATGAAGCAAGCTTCAATGGAAAAACGTGGTGAACGTAACCTCGCTTTGCTAGAACATTGTGAGAAAAACGATGGTGTGTATGCAACTTCGTCTTTGAAAATTGAAGTTTCAAAAACGTCATTTTTTACTTCACAGAAAATGTCGTTTTTTTTCATCACATAAAGTGATGGTGTGTACGCGGCATAAAAGAATGGTTTCCATTCCATAGTTATATATATATATATATATATATATATATATATATATATGTGTGTGTGTATTTTGGATTTAATTTTGTTCCTTTTGCAGTGTATAGGACTGAATCCCAAATGTAGCCAGTTGACGATTCGCATGGCATGTAGGATTTTACGCCAAATCATGCTCTTTTTGATGGAATGTAATGTACCCAGCTGAGCTTTCCCTTATATGCCATTAGCCTTTCATCTATGCTGATATCTCTTTCTGGCACATAGCTCCGTTGGAAATTCTTTAGAATCATTTGACATACTTCCCAAATTTTCTTGAGTTTTGGTGCAGGATGAGTAGTTTCATCAAATTCTTTGTTGTTTTCGAAGTGTAGAAATTTCATGATCAGAGAAAATCTGTACTCTGACATGACCGTGCCAAAGAATGGAGCGGCAAGTAATTTATTAGTTGTCCAATACCACTTTTGCAGGGGGCTCCCCAACACTCCCTGAAGTAGTATTAGGCCTCGTACACAAGACCGTCGTAAAAGAAAAATCGTTTTCCTCGACGAGTTCCTTGTGAGGCTTGTCGAGAATCTTGTCAAGCTTTCTTTGCGTACACACTGTCAAGACAAAATCTCGTCATTCTCAAACGCGGTGACGTACAACACGTACGACTGCACTTTAAAGGGGAAGTTTGATTCCACTGGCGCCACCCTTGGGGCTGCTTTTACTAATTTCATGTTACTGTGTGTTAAGTTAAAGTTTGGTGAGAGACGATTCGCTCTTTTCAGTCTGTTACAGAGTGACGAATGTGCTATCTCCATTACGAACGCTACTTTTACCGAAGGTGCGTTCCCGTCTCATACTTTATTCTGAGCATGCATGGGTCTCTAAGCATACACACGAATGTGTTTCTCGTCGTAAACCAGCCTGACGAGAAACACGACGAGGAAATTGAGACTCCAGACGATCTCTTTTTTGCTCGTCGAGATCCACGACAGTTTTCTTGATGAAAAACATACACATGACCGTTTTCCTCGGCAAAAAAGCTCTGGCACCAAGTTTCTTGATGGATTCTGTCGAGGAAAATGGTCGTGTGTACGAGACCGTAGGCGCAGAAATTTCCAAATGTCATCTTTGGTCACTGGTTCCCACTTTCTGCTTTTTGGAAACTTCCGATGCGTAGTAGCTAATTGTTGCTCTTGGTACCGGTTTGTCCCAGTAACTTTTTTTTCAATAACCTCATCGGTCAGAAATTGTTGCAAGTATGCCAAGAGGTTGTCATCTTCAATGTCTACTTTCATACCAGATGCTCCAGTAAATAGGAACGTTGGGGGCGCTGCGTGATCTGTACCACAATCAATAGAGCACCAAGTTCGCACATCACTGAGCTCAGTCGCAGAATCACTTTCAGTGTCTGATGATGAATTTCCCCACAAATCACTATCGCTCAATACTGCAAGTGATTCTTATTTACTATCGCTGTTTTTTAGCTGGTCAAAAAAACACTTTTGATGTAGAGGGACGCTTATTGGATGCCATGGAAGTTCTCAAGTTTCCAGGCAGAAAGAAGGATAAAACTGCAGGCAGGGCACTGGACAAAACACTAGGGACAAAACTGATTTTAAATGATTTGTTACATTAATGTAATCCTAACAGATTACAATGTATTGTGTGTGTGCTATGTTTTGTACTATTTGAATTTGCCACCGGTTCCGCCCCCATGCATCGCAACGCTTGCAGTGAACGAATACCTGGAACAGTGATGCATCGGGCGGAGGATCCGTCAGGGGGATACAACAGGAGAACATTGAGGGATCATAGGGACAAGGTAAGTAACTTTAGAGGGATACTACAGTGTAATCCCAAGTATGCCTCTGGGTTACCACTATGGATGCTGAAAATTAACCCTGAGCCACACTCGGGAATACATCCAGGGAGGTTAAGGGGGTACAGTCTGTGTTCTTAATACATGGTTTCTAAAACAGATTTATTTTCTGACTAAGCATTTCTCATAATTGTATGCCTGCTTTTATTATAATATGGAATTTAGGGTGATCTACAGTGTAAGTTCTAGTGTAAGCTGTATCCTTTGATGATTATGTTTATGAAGTAGGACACCACTAAACAACAATGTCAAGATGTCAATCAGGTGTCAAGAAACATCGTCACTATGCAAACACGTACCAAGCCCACTTGTCACCAAAAAAGAGAGGAAAGAGGCAAATTGGCAGTTTTGGGGGGAAGCTCCCGAAAGTAAGCACAGAGTGAAGTGATGATTCTCCATCATTCTTTTGAGTTTGGTATGTGCTTTGTGATATCTATTTTCCTCTCTGTCTAGTATGCATTGGCTATTTGTAAACCCACCCAGACATATGTAGTGCATGTAGACATAAATGTGTTTATTTACTAAAGCTGGATGGAGAGTGTAAAATCAGGCTCACTTCTGCATAGAAACCAATCAGCTTCCAGGTTTTATTGCCAAAGCCTAATTGAACAAGCTGAGCTTAGAAACTGATTGGTTTCTATGCAGAAGTGCACCTGATTTTGCACTCTCCAGCTTTAGTAAATACATCCCAAAGTGGCTTCAAAGAAGCAGTGGAGATCAGTAGCACTAAAAAATGTAACCGTCATTCAGTTAGGGTATACATCTACTTTAATTTCTTTGCATATATGAAGTTTGTTGAGAACTTAATGCTTTCAAAATAATGACGTTTTAATCGTTTTACATTAACTATGGCAGTTCTTCTTTTCTCCCTGTTATCAAAGCACACTGCTACAATACAATGTATATTTTATTATGTAGAATAAGAAACTTCCTAACATAATTGCATAATATTTCTACAGTAATTTTTTGCCTTTGATATTTCATACACTATTAAACTGTTTTCTGCCTGAAAACCTGCAGCCATCCATCCAGACTGAACCAGTGGCACTTCCATTTATCTGCAGAAACCAATGAAGTCACTCTGAAAGACATATGTCTCTTATGTTACTGTCTGCTTCTTTTCTACTCATTTAGCATTGTGAAATATTAGGCTGTAAATGTAAAATAAAGATGCCAGCTCAAGAACTCTTCCATATATTGTTAATGAACTTTATGCAATACTTTAAAGTAATGTTATAATGCAATAGTACAACAAGTCCACAAATGATGAAGTGTTCAGTGTTAAAAAAAACAATTATAAAGATGAGCGAATAATTAAAAATCTGTTCCACCAACTGTTTGCCCAAAGCACCTGCTTTGGGAAACATCTGTTTTTGCCCAGACAGGAATTATTAGCTGTGTTTTTCACAACTTTCTAAAACTTCTAAATAATTGTAGTATTACCCCTTTCTAATGAAAAAAAAACTGGCCCAGCACACTAGTCACACTAGTATCTACTAATAGTATCTAATAATAGAGATATCTCACCCTTTAAAATGTTTATTAAACAGAAACAATTACATAAGTTGCACTCACATAATGTAAGGTAATGCAAGTTTTATCAAACATATCCTGGTCACCTTGCCCCAGCGTCCAAGTCCAGTCCGGTGTATAGATGTCCACACTGCATGGTAGGCTGAACACCTAATTCCAGCCTCAGGAATGCACAGAGCTACTTAGTCCTGCAGCCACTGATGGGCAGAGCATGCGGGACCAACCAAGCTCCTCGCTAGACCAAGGCCGCTTATAAACAACTAGGAAGGATTGGGCAGTGGTGAGAGGACAAGAAGTGTGCATAGGTTACTGTGACAATGCGTTTCTAAGACATGGTCCCCCTTTATCAAGTTCAATCAGGTTACACTACTTCTACTATTTTTTGGATCCGAACGTCGGTGCGCAGACGCCATATAGAGCCGCACCGACGTTCGGCTTCTTTCGGCATCTCGTGACGCGCTGTATGCGTCGGTCGGATGCCTGTCAATCAATTAGGAACGCCCAGCCTCGACCATCATACCCGGAAGCGGCGGTGAGAACACATATAGGAAATGGTATGTACGGACATATTTTTTTAAAAAAAAACAGCCGATTCTAATAGTCATTAATCTCATAAATGCAATGTTAAAAGTTTATTTTTAGGGGAACCTCCACTTTAAAATCTGACCTTTTATTGGGTCCTGAGGACAGTAGTTGAGAACCACTGCTCTAATATACCTGCATTCTAATTTTCCCTTTGAGGGCCCACCAGCATTTTCTTTATGCCCTCGATTAGAGGAGTGTTGAACACTTTTAGGCATCAACACGCACAGCATTCATCCTGACTTGATTTTTACAGGCAAAAGTAGTGTTCTAATTACTGATTGTGGAACTCTCTTGCTCTTCTCACCTTTATAACTTACCTAGTTTTTGCTGTCCCCATTTCAGATCTACCTGTCCTAACCTTTCTATGCTCCTTTGCTATATGTTTCCTGTGTGTCCTGTCTTTGACACTTAGCACCAGAACTCCTTGCCTTTAACTCTGATTACTTAAAGAGGAACTGCAGCCTGCTCACATAACTTGTAATAAAAACATATTTGCCATTTTGAAGCTTCCCTCCAACCACTTTGAATATTATGTTATATATACTGTGATTCCCATACTTGCCAAACATGCTGCAGAAATCTCCTTCCACTAAGTCTGGCTGCCTCCATTTTAACTGAGGGAAGCTGAAGCTGCTGCCCATTCACTTCCTGGATTTACACAGACACACAGAGGCACACCTCTAACCCTGCAGCTCTCATTGGCCCTCTTATTACTCACCCCCCCTTTCTTCCTGGCAAACTCTCACGGGAGTGAGAGACTAATGACCAGACAAGAAGCAGGAAGTGGGCTGTATAAGGTATTTACTAGCAGGAAAACAAATGTTTTACTATTCAAAGTTAAAACAACAAGGGCAGAAGATTTAATAGATGGAAAGTTAAAAAAATGACTGAAGGTCCACTTTAACTGCTTACCGGCCAGCCGCCCTCATCGAACTGCGGCAGGTCGGCTCGTTCCTGCGGATCATCGTAGCTGTACGTCGGTCCCTTTAAGTAGGATAGCGGGCGCGCCAGCACGGCTGCACAGCGGGGATGCCGATGCTTGTGATTGGCGGTAGCGATGACTGCCGGCTACGAGAGGCAGAACATTAACGTGTGTGTGTAAACACACACATTCCTGTTCTTGAGGAGATGCAGATCATGAGTTGCTACAAGCTGGGAACCACGATCTGTCATCTCCTATAGTGAGTCCCATCCCCCCACAGTTAGAACACACATTAGGGAACACAGTTAACCCCTTAATCACCCCATAGTTTTAACCCCTTCCCTGCCAGTGACATTTACACAGTAATCAGTGCATTTTTATAGCACTAATCGCTGTATAAATGCCAATAGTCCCAAAAATGTGTCAAAAGTGTCCAATATGTCCGATATAATGTCGCAGATCTCTGGCATTACTAGTAAAAAAAATAATAATATTAAAAATGCCATAAATCTATCCCCTATTTTGTAGACGCTATAACTTTTGCGCAAACCAATCAATATTGTGTTTTTTTCAAAATTGACGCTCTTTTTTTTTTTTTTTTTTAAAGTGTATTTTGTGCGTGTACTCGAGAGAGGAGCCGGACTGCAGGAGTTGGGAGGCCTCCCCCAGAGGCAATCTGCCACCTTTCTCCCTGGCCCGGGTGGCAATGGCGGGTGTGTGAGGGGGTCCTCCCACACAGCCCACCCTACCTGCTCCGCTTTGAAGCCCAACAGGGCAGAGGGACTCCCTATAAGGGAGTGAGAGGATCTAGCCCGCTCAACCAGCCCCGTTAGTCCTTCGCCTCTCTTTTTAGAGACCGCGTGGTCAAAGTGCGTGCATGTTAACCCAATTTTGAGTGCGTGTAAGTGTGGTGGTTTTTGTGGGAGGGGGGTGGGCGTACTAAGCGCAGGCTTACCTCGCATAGCACACCTACCGGGAGCCGGGCTGAGACCACCAAACTCAATTCACATGTAGCCGAAACCGGGATCCGAACCCCTAGCTGTAGAGGTGAATGGCTTGTCAGCACAGTGCCAATCGCGTTGAGCCACCGCAGCTCCCATCTCCCAACCCCTTAATCACCCCATAGTTTTAACCCCTTCCCTGCCAGTGACATTTACACAGTAATCAGTGCATTTTTATAGCACTAATCGCTGTATAAATGCCAATGGTCCCAAAAATGTGTCAAAAGTGTCCAATATGTCCGATATAATGTCGCAGATCTCTGGCATTACTAGTAAAAAAAATAATAATATTAAAAATGCCATAAATCTATCCCCTATTTTGTAGACACTATAACTTTTGCGCAAACCAATCAATATTGTGTTTTTTTCAAAATTGACGCTCTTTTTTTATTTATATAAACAATAAAAACCGCAGAGGTGATCAAATACCACCAAAAGAAAGCTCTATTTGTGGGAAAAAAAGGACGTCAATTTTATTTGGGTACTACATTGCACAATTGTCAGTTAAAGTGATGCAGTGCTGTATCGCAAAAAATGGCCTGGTCATTGAGCATCCAATTCTTCCGGGGCTGAAGTGGTTAACCAACTACGCTTTTGTCTCATTTTCTGGTAGATGGCTGAAATTCAAAAGTGAATGCGCTTTCCATCTGAAAGCCCAAGATGGGTTTTACTGTTACCCAGTACAGGGATAATTCACCTGCTCCTCTCTTACGTATTTTACGTAGGAGCTTAGTTATAGAGTGAAGTGGGGGTCAGAGGCTTGGAACAAAGTGGATCGGACTGCCTGCAGTATGACTTTCAATCCTGGCAGTTCACAGATTGTTTTGTGTACCCTATGGCATAATAATATATTCCCATTCAAACTCTGAACTGCTGGCCCACAGCCTGTTCCAGTGGGGTTACCACCCTATATGGACTCTATAGTCCATTGTCGAGATTCCCGATGACACATTACCATTTTTGTTATGTGTAAGTGTAGCACTACCCCTGGAGGAGCTGCTGGTTTGTTTTGGGTGGCATGTTACCTCATGGTTTTTCCGCCGGCCTAGGGGTGTATGGTGTATATAGCAGTAAGGGAATGTCCACGACAGGTGTCTTTTTCTGTGCTCTTTATTACCCAGCCGGGTAAAAACATTAAAACTTGTGATGAAGAGTAGAGGTGAAGCAGAAGAATAGACAGCAGACTGCTTCCAACAATACTTTGTACTCTCCGTCACTCTAGCCAGAGTGGGTATAGCGTACCTGGACAGGCCTACTCTCACTGACCTGGCAGCCAGAGTACCGCTCGGTCTCTACCACAGACCCTCCTGAAATGGACTCAGGGAAAAGCCTCTGCCACAGGCACTCTCTGTGATTGTCATTACGAAGATGATCCTCCTTGATAGAATTGCACCTGGAACTCCTTCAGATAGTTTTCAGGTACCGACTTAGAGGTGACCAGTCTCTCAGTGTCCGGCTGTAAATGGCGCTTTTGTACTGACGTCATCGCCCGGCGCCGCGTGTGTTCCAGCGTGGAACGCGGAAGTGCCGACCGTGATCAACACTCTATTCGGCACACATGCCTGACTCCTATAAACAGAACAGCGTGTTTACTACACGCTGTTCTATTATTGTCGGCCGTAGCCGGACCACGCTACACAAAACTACTGGTACTATTTCCCCTAAGCTGAAAACCATTGCACGCTGGATCCATGCCAGGATTAAGCTACAAGTAACAATACTAACTATGCTCTACCTGGATCCAGGCTTCCCTGCTTATTGTTATTGCTCTGGGGACACCCTAACATATTCACCAGATCATCCATTACAGAATCCCATTGCTGCTACAATACTCTGCTAATGCTGAACAACTCTCATCTCTGCAAACGGATAAGTACCATTACTACGTTACATTTATTGCTCTAGAATTACCCTGTTCACATATTGTATTAACTAAGTACTGTATTTGAACCTGGCTCAAGTTTATACTACCGCTGTGCTTGGGATAGTTATCATGGTTACCTATAACAGTTGTGGCATATCTTAAAGGGACATACACTCTTGAACCAATTAATCTTCAGTTGCATCTCTCAGGTATATGCTATCTGCATACAGTTTTCTTATATGCTACGTGCTTGACATTTGTTGATTACGGCCTCCAGGCCTAATATACTGAAAATGTTCGCTATACCTTTTATAGGCTAAGGGTTAAAGGTATGTTGTAATACCTCCTCCCTTAGTACCTCAATGCATATCTATATGTGAGACATATGATGTAGTGAACCCCCAAACTCTTTTTCTCTGATTAGAGTGACGCCTGGGGTCCAGTACTGAAAATCACATTACATAGAGAAGTGCATTGAATTCTTTCCCTAACCGCAGTTGTGGTTTACTTTCGTTCACCGTAGTTTGTGACACTGGCTACCTTGATCCCCGGTGGTTTGTTGAGACCCTATTGGATCGCCAGCCTCTCAATGGCTCTCCCCAGATGGACTCCCCACCGAATAGCCACCCCGCCCGGGATCCTCAGGATTGGGAACCCAGTCGACCACTGGGCTCCCTGCCACAGCTCAAATGTTCTGGACCAACATGGTCCCAGAACCAGGAACACCGCGTGGCACGTGCACCCCGGCCTGGAAGGCCATTACGCCGGGGCGCCATAATGCACAGTCACCCTAAAGGTGGGTGCCGCACTCCAAAGAAGAACCCAGACCAATGGCGTCTGCCCAATAAGATACCCTCCCCCAGCATGCACAGCAAGGCTCAACCCTCCTGATTGGCTGCTGGAGAAGAGCACACAAACCCCGACTCCACTGCTGCCACCCATTGCCCTGGGGTAAAAACTACACCCCGTAATGATAGACAGCCCGGAGCACAGCCAAGCTGAGACAGAGACCAGTTTTAAACATAATGGCCTAGATTCACGTAGGGTGGCATAAGGTTGTGCGGGCGTATCATATCTTATTTACGCTACACCACCGCAACGTAGAGAGGCAAGTGCTGTATTCACAAAGCACTTGCGTCCTAAGTTATGGTGGCATAGCGTAAATCGGCCAGCGTAAGCGCGCGTATTTCAAAGTAGGCAGGTTGTGGGCGTGTTGTATTTAAATTATGCTTGACCCCATGTAGATGCATGGCCGAAGGAATGGCGCATGCACACGCATGCTCAGTATCACGTCGTATTTACGCCCAAAGATACGCCGGCTCAATGCCTGTGACGTGAACGTAACCTACGCACAGCCCCATTCACGTTTGACTTACGTAAACGACGTAAAAAGATACGCTTTTTTCGACGTCCATACCTTGCATTGGCTGCGCCACCTAGAGACCAGCTTTATCTTTACGCCGGCGTATGTCTTACGTAAACGGCGTAACTAATTGCGACGGGCGTACGTACGTTCGTGAATCGGCGTATCTTGCTCATTTGCATATTCAACGCGGAAATCAACAAAAGCGCCACCTAGCGGCCAGTGTAAATATGCACCCAAGATACGACGGCGTAGGAGACTTACGCCGCTTGTATCTTGGCAGAATTTATGCGTAACTGATTCTATGAATCAGGCGCATAGATACGACGGCGGCCATTCGGACTTACGATGGCGTATCTGGAGATACGCCGTCGTAAGTCTTTGAGAATCTGGGCCAATGACTGGATCAGAATCCTCTCTAAATCTGACTAGCACCGGTACCTTTTAAGTAACCAAGTGCTACTTAAGGTCAATAGAAGGAGGCTGATAAATGTGAAGAGAAGCAGTTGTTACAGATTCTTAGCTAGTGTCTGTATCTCACAGTTTTATTTAGATCCTTGCCATGCATTCACTGTGGATTTAACACAGTAGACAGTAAAGAGGCTGGTGTTGGAATATATCACACAGAAACTGTTAAATATCCAATCACATCCTTAGTACATCTTATTTTTCAAAGGTAACAATACTGCTTATTATTAAATTGATGATTCCACATCCAATGGCAAATTTATAAATGGTAAATAGGCCCTTCTTTTGACAATACCACGGATTTTCATTTAAATTTATTTTTTTGTAGTTAAACATTTTTCTAGTGACTTGAATGGGTTATTTAAATTCGAATCCATTCTCTGCTAGTTTAACCAATTTAACGTAATTGAGGTCACAGAGTTTGTTTATCTTTGAAGAGATTCTACTGACTACATCTGTGAAACTTATAAAATAAATTGGTCTGCACAGTACTAAAGTGGAATTTCAATCTTGTTGTCTAGTCTGAGATTTTTTTTTCTTAAAATGATGCCCTATACATCCTTAGGTTTCAATGGTATGCATAATCTCCAAGTGGCAGAGCAAAGTGGGATGCTTTGATGGAATCATCATATTTTCCCCATGAGCCATAGACCTTCTTTAACACCCTGTTCACACTGAATGCGTATTTGAAATTGCTCTTCTTCAGCGTGATTTCAAAGCCACCAATCAGTGCAATTTCATGCATAGATGTCTAAGCAAGTCGCACATGAAATCACTAAAAATAGTGCAGGCACCTTTTTAAATTGGTGCATGTCAGAGTTGCTCTATTTGAATAGTTCCATAGGCACAAATAGGGTTCAACCAGTGTGAACAGGGACTAAAGGTCAAGTAAATCCAAACCAGATAGGTCAGGTAGTGAGTAGCATGTTGACTTGTAAAGTCTTAATAGATTTTTACAAAAGGTAAAATGGCAGCCATTTCCTCCCTATAGGTTCCTTACTAAACCCTTGTTTACTACAGAGCCCCATAGCATCCTTTTGGAGTGTAGTCTCCAATTAAGAGAAAAGCATTCAAGAGGCACGAATGCCGCGTACACACGATCATTTTTCGGCATGAAGAAAATGTAGTTTTTCAAAAACTTCATTTAAAATGATCGTGTGTGAGCTACACATCATTTTTCAGGTTCTGAAAAACGTAAAAAAAAAATTCGAACATGCTGCATTTTTAAACGTCGTTTTAAACTATGTCGTTTTTCGGGTTGTAAAAAATTATCGTGTGTGGGCTAAAACGACGTAAAAAACCTGCGCATGCTCAGAAGCAAGTTTTGAGATGGGAACGCTCGTTCTGGTAAAATTATCGTTCATAATGGAGTAAGCACATTCATCACGCTGTAACAGACAGAAAAGTGTGAATCGTCTTTTACTAACACAAAATCAGCTAAAGCAGCCCAAAAGCAAATGGAACTTCCCCTTTATAGTGCCGTCGGATGTTTTGTACGTCACCGTGCTTTGCTAGATCATTTTTTTAAAACGATGGTGTGTAGGCAATGTCGTTTTAATGATGAAGTTGGGAAAACGTCATTTTTTGGACACCAAAAAAATGTTCATGCTGAAAAATGATCGTGTGTACGCTGCATAAGACTTTGATGAGTTATGCAAAGTAAGACAAAAACCTTTTTCGGATGCGGAACAAGGAATGGTGGGTCGTGAGTCACGCACTGACGCGTTTCGTCACCTGAGTTCAACAGAGATCTTTTCTCGTTCCGCATCCGGAAAAGCAGTTACAGTGTCTGCAGGGATACGCTCGCTGTCCTCTGGACGGCTGGATTACGGTGACCGTGCCCTCTTGGGTTACTTTATTTGCTTTTTTCGATTGTATTTATGTACTTAGTTAGGTTTAAGAGATCCTTTGGTGTATGGGCTACTTTGGTTTAATAAACAGGATTACACTATTATTGCTGTTCTTGTTTTTATGACCTGGTTTGGAGTTCATATGCCCGCTGATCCTGCTGGATGGTGATGTTCCTGTACAAAGTGGTTGTTGTCTTCTTTCTTAAGGCCCATTCAAAATAGGCCTCTGGTGAGTTTAACCCCTTGGGGTAGAGTGCAACACGCGGTGGATTGCGTTCTATTGTTTTCTCTGGTGGAAGGTGCACACTAGGATTACTACTCATATCCATCATTTCAACTTTGGACTATTCTACATCTCCTCTACTATGTTTTAGACGTTTTTCACCATGAGTCTATTATGATAATTTAACCACTTGACAACTGGGCACTTAAACCCACTTAATAACCAGACCAATTTTCAGCTTTTGGTGCTCTCACATTTTGAATGACAATAACTCAGTCATACAACACTGTAACCAAATGAAATTTTTGTCCTTTTTTCCCCACAAATAGAGCTTTCTTTTGGTGGTATTTGATCACCTCTGCGGTTTTTATTTTTTTCGCTATAAATGAAAAAAGAACAAAAATTTTGTAAAAAAATGAATTTTTCTTCATTTCTATTATAAAATTTTGCAAAAAATGAATTTTTCTTCATAAATTTGGCCTAAAATGTATACTGCTACATATCTTTGGTTAAAAAAAAAAATTTGGATATTATTTAGTCTGGGTGAAAGTTATAAGGTCTACAAGCTATGGTACCAATTACTGAAAATTGATCAATTTGATCACATCTGATGTACTGACAGCCTCTCTCATTTCTTGAGACCCTAACATGCCAGAAAAGTACAAATACCCCCTAAATGACCCCTTTTTGGAAAGAAGACATTCCAAGGTATTTAGAAAGAGGCATGGTGAGTTTTTTGAAGTTGTCATTTTTTCCCACAATTCTTTGCAAAATCAAGGTTTTTTTTATTTTTATTTTTTTTTCCACAAAAGTTTCATATTAGCAGGTTATTTCTCACACACAGCATATGCATACCACAAATTACACCCCAAAACACATTCTGCTATTCCTCCCGAGTATGGCGATACCACATGTGTGAGACTTTTACACAGCATGGCCACATACAGAGGCCCGACATGCAGGGAGCACCATCAGGCCTCGTACACACGGCCGAGGAACTCGACGTGCCAAACACATCGAGTTCCTCGGCCAGTTCAGCACTGAAGCCGCCGAGGAGCTCGGCGGGACGAGAGCTCCCATAGAGCAACAAGGAAATAGAGAACATGTTCTCTATTTCCTCGCCGAGCTCCTCGTCGGCTTCCTCGGCCAAAAGTGTACACACGGCCGGGTTTCTCGGCAGAATTCAGCCAGAAACTCGGTCGGAAGCTGAATTCTGCCGAGGAAACTGGTCGTGTGTACGGGGCCTCAGGCGTTCTGGAGCACCCAGACCAGTTCTGACATTTCTCTCCTACATGTAAAAATCATCATTTATTTGCTAGAAAATTACATAGAACCCCAAAACATTATATATGCTTTTTTAGCAAAGACCCTAGAGAATACAATTGCGGTCGTTGCAACTTTTTATCGCGCATGGTATTTGCACAGCAATTTTTCGAACGCATTTTTTTGGGAAATAAAACAGTTTTGTGCTTTTTAAAAAAAAAAACATTAAAGTTAGCCCAATCTTTTTGCATAATATGAAAGACGAAGTTACGTCGAGTAAATAGATACCCAACATGTCACCCTTCAATATTGCACACGCTTGTGGAATGGCGCCAAACTTTGCTACTTAAAAATCCCCATAGGTGACGTTTTAAATGTTTTTACTGGTTACATGTTTTTAGTTACAGAGGAGGTCTCTCGCTCTAACGTTCGCAGCGATACCCCACATGTGTGGTTTGAGCACCGTTTTCATATGTGGGCGGGACTTACGTACACATTCGCTTCTGTGTACGAGCACGCGGGAACAGGGGCGCTTTAAATATTTATTTTTTATTTTTATTGTTCATTTTACTTTATTTATTTTAGTTTGACACGTTTTTCCCCAAAAATAAATGTTTTGATCACTTTTATTCCAATTACAAGGAATGGAAACATCCCTTGTAATAGGAATATAGCATGACAGGTCCTCTTTACAGTGAGATATGGGGTCAATAAGACCCCACATCTCACCTCTAGGCTGGGAAGCCTGAAAAAAAACAAGAAAAAAAACGATCCTGGCTTCGATCGCAGCGGTGAGTCAGAAGAAGCACCGGAGGGCGAAGGGAGTGGGGACGTCCCTTTTTGCCTCCCGTAAGAACGATCAAGAGGCGGAACAGCCGCCATGATCATTCTTATGGTGTAGAGAATCGCCGGCTGAAAAAAATGATATCTGAATGATGCCTGTAGCTGCAGGCATCATTTAGATATCCCTGCACAAAGTCAAGGACCTCATATGACGTGGGCGGGAAGTGGTTAAAACAAATTTTTTGCAGAGTATGGTGCGGGGGTATTGCAGAGTATTGGTGCGGGGGTATTGCAGAGTATTGGTGCGGGGGTATTGCAGAGTATTGTGTGGGGGGTATTGCAGAGTATTGTGTGGGGGATATTGCAGAGTATTGTGTGGGGGGTATTGCAGAGTATTGTGTGGGGGGTATTGCAGAGTATGGTGCGGGGGTATTGCAGAGTATTGTGCGGGGGGTATTGCAGAGTATGGTGCGGGGGTATTGCAGAGTATTGTGCGGGGGGTATTGCAGAGTATTGTGCGGGGGATATTGCAGAGTATTGTGCGGGGGGTATTGCAGAGTATTGTGCGGGGGTATTGCAGAGTATTGTGCGGGGGGTATTGCAGAGTATTGTGCGGGGGGTACTGCAGAGTATTGCGCGGGGGGTATTGCAGAGTATTGTGCGGGGGTACCGCAGAGTATTGCGCAAGGGGTACTGCAGAGTACTGGCAGGGGGTACTGCAGAGTATTGCGCGGGGGTATTGCAGAGTATTGCGCGGGGGTATTGCAGAGTATTGCGCGGGGGTATTGCAGAGTATTGCGCAAGGGGTACTGCAGAGTATCGCGCGGGGGTATTGCAGAGTATTGCGCGGGGGTATTGCAGAGTATTGGTGCGGGGGTATTGCAGTGTATTGTGTGGGGGGTATTGCAGAGTATTGTGCGGGGGTATTGCAGAGTATTGAGCGGGGGTATTGCAGAGTATTGAGCGGGGGTATTGCAGAGTATTGCGCGGGGGTATTGCAGAGTATTGCGCGGGGGTATTGTAGAGTATTGCGCGGGGGTTTTGCAGAGTATTGCGCGGGGGTTTTGCAGAGTATTGCGCGGGGGTTTTGCAGAGTATTGCGCGGGGGTTTTGCAGAGTATTGCGCGGGGGTTTTGCAGAGTATTGCGCGGGGGTATTGCAGAGTATTGCGCAGGGGGTATTGCAGAGTAATTGCGCAGGGAAGGCAGAGCATTGCAGAGTATTGCGCAGGGAAGGCAGAGTATTGCAGGGGTTAATGCAGGGATGGCTGAGCAGGGATGGATGGATCTGTGACTGCAATAGTCACAGATCCATCCCACACTGCTGCTGCCATCCGCGCTCTCCTCTCACACTGTACCGATCGGTACAGCGAGAGGAGGGAGGAACCGGCGTCATCAAATGACGCCGGTTTGTTTACATGTGATCGCGCCGTCATTGGACGGCGCGATCACATGGTAAAAGACCGCTGTTGTCGGTCAGTTACCGTGATCTGTGTAGCGCCGGGTCTCATAGACCCGGCGCGCACAGAATTTTCTGTGTGCGCGCCCGAGGCGGCACGCATTACTGCTTCTGGTGGGCGCCGTTTCAGAACGGCGACCCCCAGTTAAGCAACCACCTTGCCGCCGTTTTTGGACGGCGGCTGGTGGTTAAGTGGTTAATTTTTAATGCTGCTTTGTGTATTTTAATATAATATTTTAGAGACAGGCATGATAGAAGAGAAGAGGGATCTCCCTTCTGGGCGACGGCCGCCTTCCGTGTTTTCATGCCAAAAACAATCCCCATAGCAATCAGCCAAGTGTAAAGAGCACACACGCCATGATGCCCAAAGTGACTTTATGTGTGCAGCGCAACTGACATGGCGTGAATGCACAGAAGGTAACGCCCGCTGATCCCTCGCGATCCATCATGTCCCAATCTGCAAAATTCAATTGCTCCAGTGGATATAGTGCCAATATGGGGCAGATAGGCAAAAGTTGTAGGAGGGCAACAAGATTTAGGTCTGGCCCCTGACCTGCAATGCAATAGCAGTACTATACACCTGTGGTCAAATCCTAATAGCTTCTACATGAATATAATCCATCAGGTGCTAAAGGGGTGTTAACACTAAAAATTAAGTGTGAACCCTCTGCACACCGCTAAATACCCTTTCTACAAAACTAGAAAATAAATAAATTCAGGGATTTGCAGTCCACATATATTGCAATACGTGTTTTACCTGGCCAACTGCTAAAAGTAATCCCTCTATGGACTGTCTCTACTCTGGAATGCAAAATGCAAATGCTCCAGTAGATATACTGTAGTGCCATTATGGGGCAGATATACACAAATTGTAGGAGAACAACAAGGCGTAGATCTGGCAACTGACTTGCAATGCAATATGGGGATTTATTAACCTTTGTTACAAAGGAGCAAGTTCTGAGAAACAGAAGAGTGTTCAGAAAGCAAATGACTGTTGGACTGGTATCACCCCAAGTTAAAAAAAAAAAAAGACCCCTTCCATATGGCAGCTCTACAAGAAGATGCAAACCTGCAAAATTTCTTCACATTTAGGAAAATAAAAGATAAAAGAATAGGTTAGCAGCCTGATACCATAAGAAACTGAGGGACAAAATGTGTTTGGAGTCTGCCACATCTTCACCCCTTTTAATGACACCTTTGTGCATGTGACTAATTTGTCCAGGAAATAAACAGTCTGCCATGTGACTGGTGGCATGAAGGTCAAGGCTGACAGATATGAGTCCTCTCTCTGTGTCCCTATGTTGGCTGATCAAAAGTCACTCAAAGGAGCTTAGCACCACATGTCTCCACATCCAGCTGCATGCTACTGGAGGAAACAGGACTAAGACCCCTTGGCCCTAGTGTCCAGTCTGCACAAAGAGTCTTGGCTTATACTGGCATGAAAATTGGCTACATTGAAGACGTGCCCCCCATCTCTTCAGACAGCACCCACAGAAAGGGTAGTCACTGTGGTTGGGATCTCTAGTTCTCCAGCTTTTTCTTCCAGTTGTTAATAAAATAATAATAAAAACGTCTCTATCACCATAAATCAAAGATTCCCCTTAAATTCCAAAATTCCTGAACTAGCCTTATGTCAAAAAATGCCACTAGATGACTCAAATATAACACAATGTAGAAGAAATTAAATGGAAAATGCCCTTAATTAAAGCAAAAAAACAGCATTTAAGTGGCCATGATGGCTTCTTTTAGCCCTACCCCTCCTTTAATGAGGGTTTGAGTGATCCAGCCTCTGAACCATGTTGGTGACGGTGAAGCTCTAATCAGGCTATAAGTTTGTCCAGGGCAATATGGGTCAATACCTTTTTTATCAAGTATACTTTAAATATTCATTTTATGTGTGGTGTAACATACCAATACAAGAAAAACAAATTCAGAAGTAATAACAACGTTTTAGCATGTGTCCCAAGATGAAATACAGAACACTCTACTTACAATAATTGTTTTATATTGAGCAGAGCACGATTACAGATAACGTTTCTGAGAGGTAAATGTAGAAGTAGCTGAGCTTGGAGAAGAAAACCAGTGGAACCAGTTATTTCGATTTTTTTTTTGGGCACCCCCAATGTTGGTAGGTAAATTTTCCCTGTGTAATACAGCACTCACTGCATTACACCACTGTGCAAAGGTAGGTGGATTGGGGGAAAGCCAGCATTGAGATATTAATTTGAGGCCGACAAATAACAGTCAGGTAATTAAGATTCTATGTGTAGGAGATAACCATTCATCCACGATTATGCCCAAGAGGGCCATTTTAGGGGCAGGGGCTATTTGAAATGAGCACAAATCAATTAGTGTTTGAAATATAGCTGACCAATATATATATTTCATTGTAGTTAGCTTGTTAGCATGGTAATTCAGGATGCAGAAAAAGTAGAAATTGCACACATTTTAGAAGTGTATCCTTCCACCACACTTTGAACCCAACCCCATACTGTAAGGCTATATAAATTTGTCCTCATCCTTAAATAACTGCTCAGGACTGCATGGCATTTAAATGTCAGCACAAAAAGGAAAAGAAATAAAATATCTTGTAATTTAAAATATATATTTATTGAATGATATTTTGGTTTATCTTGTATGAGGTGTCCTTTGCATATTCTTTTCTAGTGACTTTGACTTCCTAAATCTTTCTGTTCCGTCCCAACTGATAAGACACAGTTATTTATTGTTATGTACAGGCTTTTTATTGATTATCTTGTAAGTCTTATGAAAGTCACAGCCTAATCACCAATAGGTATATGTATGCACAGGGCCTTCTCATTTGAATAAATGATCAGGTTACTTGCAGGGAGGATTTTATTTAGTTGATACATCTAATGTACCAATGAAATGGAATCATATTGGATAATGATTGACCACTTGCTGACTGTTTATGTACAGCTTGTCAGGACTGAGCAAATTGCAGTCTCAGGGCCACATCCCTATCTGGCCCTCCATGCCTGCAATGTCAATCAAGCACGCTGTCAGATGTCCATGTGATGAGCTGCAAGAACTTGAGGGAGAGAGCCTGAAGAGCTGGTTGGTACAACAAGGCGGCTCATTTCTGTCCGAAGAGCGTTGCCTAGGAAATGACCCAATGATGTCTCACCATTCTGCTTCTTGGCCAAGTTCTTCCTGTGTTAGCGCCTGCTTGCTTTAAACAACAGGAGATGTGCGCCTGTTCTTCAAAGAAATTCTTCAAATCTTCATGTAAATAATGTAATAGAGACCAGATTTATCATAAAATAATACATATCAGACTCTCATACTCTTTGATATGCGGCTGGGTCCCTTATGCATGTGTCCTGCATATGCCACTTCATATGTAGGTTTAGGGGTCCCCCCAAGCATGTTTTTTTTTAAGGAATAGTGCATGTTTAATGCTGCACTTTCTGAAAAAAAATTTTTTTGCATTTAATTGATACATGTTCCCTCGAGCAGCCCCCCCCCCCATGCACCTTATTTTTAAAGGGCTCCCATTCAACCCAGCTTTCCGGAGATGCTCGCCCCCCCCCACCACTCGCTTCCAGGCAGCCCAGGCTCGTCAGCCCTCGTTTTCATTTTTCTACTCGCGAAATGTGAGTAGGCGAGTGTAAAATTTGAGGGCTGCTCAGTGAAATTACTAACCCCAGGTGATACGCAGAGGAGAAGCAAATCCTCCTACAAGTTGTACCTGTTTTTTTAACTGCATCACTTTTTTTCTTAACAGCCTTCCAAAACACACATTTTACACAGCATCTCTCAGCTCTGAAAACTTTGTGTGTGTGTGTGTCTCTGTCCCTCACACTGCAAGGCTCAGTCAGGAGAGATCTGAGCCTTAAATGGAAGTTCCAGGCTTTTTTAATGTTTATTAATAGTCAGCAGCTACAAAAAGTATAGCTGCTGGCTTTTAATAAACATGCACTCACCTGCTCCACGGTCTAGTGACACGCCAGCTCCTCTCCCCCCTCTCCGGCCGGCGTCTTCATTCTTAGTGTGGGCACCCGGCCGTGACAGCTTTTGGTCACGTGTCACATGTCCCAGGCGATCGCCTACAGGGAGGGGCTGCTGTAGGCGATATGACGTAGCGCCTAGGCGGTCCCTGAGCGGAAGGAGGAAGTGGGACATGAAGTCCCACTCCTCCTGAAGCCCCCACTCCCTCCCCCCCAAAAATATGACATTCCAAATGTGGCATGTAAGGAGTGGAGGCAAGGAGTGGATTAAGCGGAAGTTCCACTTTTGTGTAGAACTCCGCTTTAACTGGAGGGAAGGGACACACCCCCTTGCACATGGAGAACCTTCACAGGTGTGGCTGTCAGTCAACGGCTGTGTGCTCGAGCTCTCCTCACCATCACCATTTATCTTTTGGAGATGGAAAAAGCTGTAAGAAGTGACTCATGCAGATACCATAGGAACAAAGCAGCAGAGAGAAATCACACTCTGTACTTTGGATAGAGATACATATACAGTACAGAAAGATATACTGTACTTTGTTCATAATTCATGTCTGAGGTTTAAAACCACTTTAAAGATAGAGATAATTGATTTGACTGATTTTCCTCCATTTAACTTGGGTTTTGGATTTGGCATCCACAATTTTAATATGTTCGGCTAAACCTCTGCGAATTGAACACAGGTATGTTTGGCTCATCCCTAGTCTAAAACACAATAAATGAATGAATGAAAAAAAAAATACAAAACAGTATAAATTCCCTTTGAGGATGTAAACTGAATGTTCTTTTCAATGCAATGCTGTCAGCAGCTTTCCAAAATAAATGTGCCAATTTTATGATGACATTAATGTCAATCCAGTTATACCCTGTAGTGATTGAAGCTGTAATATTAAAACAAAGATGTTTTCTTTAACACCTAAGACACTTCTTATTAAAAATAATTACTATAGGTCAGTGTTTTTTGTCTTTTATCTGGTTATTTTAATTAACATAAAATAATTACCCAGTCTGGTGTTATTTTTTCTTGTAAAATATGGTCTTTAACCATTTGGGTACCAGTGCTTTTCCCTCTTCTTTACCCCAAAGTTTATGCAAAGTAAATAATGTAAATATTACTATGCAAATGTAGCACCTTCTAGTGTGATAGAATAGGTTTTTGTTAGTGTAGGAAAATTGGTTAGGCTTGGCTGGCAGCCAAGCCTATGTGTTTTTTTTCTGGATCAGGGTGAGTGACTCAGGGAGGGCTGTATGACTCACAGGCAGCACTTCTGAGACCTCCCCCTACTTCTGGATCTTGCTTAAATCTTCCAGAAGAATGGAAGTGGAGGTGAGGAGGAGCTGCCTGGAGTATTCATGAGGGCCCTGACCAATCCCCAACAGATGGGTTGGCAGGGAACAGGTACTCTAAAATACTCTGGGTCAGCCCAGCTGGGGCAGTGATGTTCAGGTGGATGCTTCAGATGAAGTGTTAGGAGGCTAGAAGAAAGAAAGTCACTGCTCCAGGTGGGTCTACTATATGGTCATGCACTGGTACAGGTTTCCAAGGGTGCTGGCGGTGCACTAGGCAAGCATAAAGGTATTTCCAGATCACAGCAACAGAAACAGGGGACAGCCGACGTTTCGCACAAAATCAGTGCTTATTCATAGCTAGCCATGATTAAGCACTGATTTTGTGCGAAACGTCGACTGTCCCCTGTTTCTGTTGCTGTGATCTGGAAATGCTTTTGCTGTTCATTTAATAAAAGACAACCTGTACGGTTTTTGGAGTGCGGCCATCCATCCTTCATTCAACCTTCAAGTGTTAGGAGGCTGTCGGAGACCTATGATGGTAACCCCCTAGTCTGGGTATTCTTGTATTAAGAAAGGTATGGACTCCAGAGAGAGAGATATAATATTGCCCCTGTTCAAATCATTAGTAAGAACTCATCTGGAATGTGCAGTTCAGTTTTGGGCACCAGTTCTCAAAAAGAATATCAGGGAACTGGAGAAAGTGCAGAGAAGGGAAACCAAACTGATAAGGCATGGAGGAACTCAGCTATGAGGAAAAATTAGAGGAACTGAATTTATTCACTCTTGAGAAGAGGAGAATAGGGTGGGTGGTATCATCAAGGTGTACAAATATTTGCAGTCAACACAGAGGACATGGGAGCACTCTTTACGTCTAGAGGAAAAGATATTTCAACTCCAAATATGGAAAAGTTTCTTCACAGTAAGAGTTGTGAAAATGTGGAATAGACTCATCCCAGAGGTGGTTGTCGCTCAGTAGATTGCTTTAAGAAAGGCCTGGATACTTTCCTAAATGTACACAATATAACTGGATACTAACATTTATAGGTAAAGTTGATCCAGGGAAAATCCGATTGCCTCCCGGGGGATCAGGAATGTTTTTTTTCCCCTGCTGTAGCAAAATTGGAGCATGCTCTGCTGTCTTTTTTTTTTGCCTTTCTCTGGATCAACTGTGGGTATAGAATTGAGGATATGGGATTGTATGGGATTTTTTTTTTTTTTTCATGGTTTGCATTGAAGCGATTAATCAGCTACCATGGCAGAAGGACCTCGTCATTGAAATCTGGAGGTAAATAGTGTTTAATCCAAGAGAGACAAAGTTTTTTGAATTTTGGGATTTGGTCCCCGTCAGTAGCTATCATTTTGGCATGTGACATTGTGGTGTTCATTCTATGAATTGTTTCTGCCAACCCCAAAGTTGGGGATTTCCATGCTTTGGCTATTGTTTGTTTTGCTGCAGTTAGAAGTGGAATAAAAAACATTAAATTGAAAAAATGTTAAGCATTCCGGTTTTAGGTTAGGTAGTGCCGTAAATGGGTTTAGTTGTATATGTTGTCGGAACATTTTAGAGGCCATTGCAAAGATTTCTTTCCAGAAAGATTACACTATGGGACACATCCACCATACATGCAAGTGAGTGCCCAAATCTGAACAGCCCCTAAAGCAAAGAGCTTAATGTGAAGGCGCAAACTTGGCCACTCTAGCAGATACAAGGTACCACCGCATCAAGACTTTGTAATTTGTTTCCATTGCCGTGACATTAGGCAAGGATGATTTTATGGTTGACCAAATCTTAGTTCATTCAGCATTATCTAGGGTACACCCCAGGTCATCCTCCCATTTCTGCACATAGGTTGGTTTGTCATAATTGGGGTCTATAAGAAGTTGGGTGTAGAGGGTTGATATCATTCCTCTGGCTAATGGATCTTTTAAAAAAAAATCAAAATTAAAATATTGGATCAGTGGTGTTGCAACTTGTAAAAGTGGAGAAAATACTTTTTTAGTTTGGAGATATATAAATTGTTCTGTTTCTTGTAAATCGTGTTTATCTCTGAGTTTAGAAAAAGGTACAAAGTTTTTTTAAGTGACCGAGTCATGTAATGTCAGTATTCCTATTTTTGTCCAAGCTTTAAAAGTGTTCGGGAAAATCCATGCCGGATAAAATGCTGGATTTTTGAGAAAAAATAAGAGGGGATTGTGTTCCGATTGTAATTAGTGTTTACGTTTAAATTTACCCCAAAGGGATATTGTGATAGGGTTACTCAATTCACGTCGATCTCTGGGCCGAAGCCATAGTATGTTGGAGATCAATAAAGGGTCGGACCATTTAAATTTCAGTGTGCTGCCCTTTTCTTCAGTGCCACCACTGCAACCCTGCAGGAGGTTGTGACGCCACGTACCACTACACTTGCCCAAAATAAATGCATAGAAGAAGACAATGGAACTATGGGACATTTAGGTACAGTATTAGCAAAGATCACATCACTTATTTTTTCCATCTGCTTTAAGTCTCAGGGCATTTTTTGTCATTTCAGATATCTATTTCTGTCAGCACATTATAACTTGCAGTCCAAATGAACACTTAATTTATTAATGTAATGTCAGGCTGCATATTAAGTAATGAGGATATTTCTTATAAAAAACATCTTTTACTCGTGTACTTGAAGTACTTTTGTGGCTGTTAGGTAGGGAAGATCATTTGGGCTGCTGTCTCAGTAACAGGTATTTTGTCTCTTTTCCAAAAAAATATCATTATTTTGCCTGACTTACTAGTTCTATCAGTGTATGTTAAAATATTTTCTAGCTATATAGCCTTCAGACATAAAACCTTACAGCTCTGTTTTATTTACTTATGGGAGTTATGACTATTTTAGGAGAAAAGAAAAAAAAATCTTATTTTTCATTAATCCTATTTATATCAACTGTGGACATTGTGAACAGCCCAAATAGATTTCAAAAAGTGTTTGTATGGCCATTCAAAATGAAAGCGAAGAGCAGAGAAGCAGTGATTCTTTCCTGGCGTGTATTTATTTCCCTATTGCATATGAAGGCTATGAAGAAGGACATTCCCTTAAAGCGGGGGTTCACCCTTAGAGGGCACTTTTCCCCCTTAGATTCCTGCTCGTTATTACTAGGGGAATCGGCTATTTATTTTAAAATATGTGCAGTACTTACCCGTTTACGAGACGCATCCTCTCCGTCGCTTCCGGGTATGGGCTTCGGGAATGGGCGTTCCTTCTTGATTGACAGGTTTCCGAGAGGCTTCCGACGGTCGCATCCATCGCGTCACGATTTTCCGAAAGAAGCCGAACGTCGGTGCGCAGGCGCAGTATAGAGCCGCGCCGACGTTCGGCTTCTTTCGGCTACGAGTGACGCGATGGATGCGACCGTCGGAAGCCTCTCGGAAGGCTGTCACTCAAGAAGGAACGCCGGCTCCCGAAGACCCATACCCGGAAGCGACGGAAGAAGATGCAGCTCGAAAACGGGTAAGTACTGCACATATTTTAATATAAATAGCCGATTCCCCTAGACCGAACGAGCAGGAAGCTAAGGGGAGATTTTTTTTTTTTTTTTAAATGGGTGAACTCCCGCTTTAAGAAGGTACAGGTTTAGTACATTGGGTGACTCATCACAAGCCTCCTATAGTATCATAGCGTTTCATACAATTAAAGTCTAGGCAAAAAGCGTCTCAAACCTTTTCAACTCCAAAGCCACAAGAAAAAAAGCATGGATTTTTAACCAGTACATATTTCGTAGTTTCTATATCAACCAGGTATTTGATAAGCAATGACTACCAAAGATTCAGTTCTTTGTATGTAGGAGTCAATTGCAGTTACAGTAAGGACAAGTGACAAAAACAAAATCTAAAGCAAAACTGTTGAAGTTAACATATAGCATGTTCTTTTAGGCTTGCTCAAGAAAGCAGCATTGAGAAAGCATGCACATTTGCAATAATCTATAGCATCCAGCTTTATTTCATCACAAAGCTATTTCTGTGTTAGGATAGAGTTCAGACCTAGCATTGCTGAACACACAACAGGACTCTGGGTTTCTCTTAGGTTCCTTTTTTCTTTTGAAAGTACATTTTCATGCTTAAAGTGTACAATAACAATTCCAAAAAATAACAGAGTTCTGTTTCTCACCAGCCCTCCCCCTCAATCCCTACCCAAAGACTATCAGTAATATGATTCCTATAAACCCATGTTCATGCCCCATCTCATACCTAAGAAAATCCTAATATATGTAGCACTACCCTCGAAAGAGCTGCTGGTTTGATTTGGGTGGCGTGTTACCTCTATTTTCCAGGGTACTGGATGAGAGCTGTAATAAAGTTAATGTCCACACTGTTAATGTCTTTTGTGTGCTTTTTTACCCAACGGGGTAACATGGTAAAAATAGTAGTAGGTGAAGGGATAGAAGAAATGCAAGATGGCGGTTTCAGGTATAACTGGTTTCCGGAAACAGTCCTGCTTCCAACAACAACTTTCGTCGCCACTCTAGCCAGAGTAGGTACAGTGCACCTGGATAGGCCTCTCTCACCAGCCTAGCAGCCAGGGCGTCACTCGGAGCCTTAGCAAAGTCCTTGCCACAGACTTTCCCAAAGGGTATAGATATTCTCGGTCCGAAATCCTTCTCAAACTGGATTTAGCACCCGGATCTCCTTCAAACAGCTTTAGTGATTTTGGGACTGATAGTGACCATCATTCAGCCTCTCAGAAACGATGTGTCCTTCGATGAAGCAACAGGCCTCTCCTGAGATACCAGCCTTGTGCTCGGTATTCCCCCAGACAGGGCCTACAAGGTAGATCATTTGCCCCGTACCAACATGGTCCCGCAGCCAGGAGCACTTTAATACACACCCCAGCCAGAAAGGCCACACACGGGGGTGGTGGGACGACTGCCCAGACAGATGGCGGCGTGGACGACGACCCCTAACCAATGGGTCTGCCCCCTAAATGCCTCTCCCCAGCATGCACAGCGAGGTGATCAACCCTCCTGATTGGCTGCTGAGGAGAAGCATCCACACGACCCTGACCTCACTGCTGCCATCTGCTGTCTGGGGGTGTGAGGTTCCCCAGACAACGACAGTGGACACACAGTACAGCCAGAGCGGGAGCAGAGGCCCTACATTTTGCCAAATAAACATGATCAGAGGCAACTAACTCTCTGACCCCCCTCTAAATTTACAGCAGCATCTGCTATGAAAGTAGCCAGGCGCTACATATAATACAGTAGAAAAAAAAAAGATGCGCCAATCTAAGTGCAGTATGCAAGGATTTATTAGATATTATGTCACAAACAGTAAATTGGCTACTCACAAACATGAGTGGTAACACAGGCAAATGGATAGCGAAGCAGGCCCGGTGTCACTGTGGGTCATCAGCGATTCCTTAGGTTCCAACCCGCAGTTCTCAGCAACAAGCGTTGGATGTAATGAGACTCCAGGGTCTCAGGAGCCTCGGGGAGCCACAGGAGAACAGGGAACCGCGAAAGCTGCTTCAGAACGGCGTGAGTTCCAGCATGGAGCGCAGCGTGCCGTCTTCGCACCAGAAGTGACGTGGGGAGCCGGGCCAGCCAATGGGATGACGCGTTTCACAGCATCCGCTGTTTCATCAGATCCATGGCGTCCATTGAGAACGGATGTACTATATGCGGGGAGAAGTGCCGTGATTGGTCAGCGGTACATGAAAACAGAGAGCACACATATAATATAGGAAATGATGATGATCATAATAAACATGGAAGGGAATGGATACTATGAACTTTAAGTAAGCATATACATACACACACACACACACACATAAATGTATATGTACATGCAAACAAACACAATACCCACACATCTATGGCAATCTAAAGGTAGAAATAATATTAATATTAGTGGTGATGATAGATAATGAAAAATTGGGAAAATAAATAATAATAATATTATCATCAAAAATAAACAATAAAATTACCAAATAATGATGATAATACGAATATATATATCACCTCATATTCATATAGACATATACGTATAAGGGGAAAAATAATAATTATAGTAAAGATTATATATAAATTATACATACATATGTAGTATATGAACATACACATGTACAGTATATGTATATACACAAAAGAGAGGGATATAGATAGTGTATAGTATATCTCCAGAAGATGCATAAGAATGATACATCGACAGTACATGCACACATATACACATAAACAGTCCTGTACTATCACGGGTATATGTCAGCAAGCACTCACCAAGATAAATATGCAAAAATAAATTATCAGTTAAAAGGGTAAGATAAGTATGTATGTGATCAGAAGATTATATAAAATAGATTAAACAACATTAAATAATATTATTGGTCTCTATTTCCTTGTTAAGACCATGGGGCGACATCGTATTTAGAGAATACAGTTGTATTCAAAATTATTCAACCCCCACTGAAATTGATTGTTTTGGCCAGTTTGACATTGATTTTGATCATTCAGTCATCCTGCTTACAAATAAATCAAAGAGGCATGTGTAGGTCAGACAAATATAACATAACATTTATAATGAAATAACCACAAATGTCTTTTCTGTGCTCACATCATTATCAGTTTTATTCAACCCCCAAGTGACATTCAATCTTAGTACTTAGTACAACATCCTTTTACAGTTATAACAGCTTTTAAATGTGAAGCATAGCTTGACACAAGTGTCTTGCAGCGATCTACGGGTATCTTCGCCCATTCGTCATGGGCAAAAGCCTCCAGTTCAGTCACATTCTTAGGCTTGCGCACGGCAACTGCTTTCTTTAAGTTCCACCAGAGGTTCTCAATCGGATTTAAGTCTGGTGACTGCGATGGCCACTCCAAAATGTTCCAGCCTTTAATCTGCAACCATGCTCTAGTGGACTTGGGGGTATGCTTGGGATCATTGTCCTGTTGAAAGGTCCAACGTCTCCCAAGCCTCAGGTTTGTGACGGACTGCATCACATTGTCATCCAATATCTCCTGGTACTGAAGAGAATTCATGGTACCTTGCACACGCTGAAGCTTTCCTGTACCTGCAGAAGCAAAACAGCCCCAAAGCATGATTGACCCCCCGCCATGCTTCACAGTAGGCAAGGTGTTCTTTTCATCATAGGCCTTGTTCTTCCTCCTCCAAACATAGCGTTGATCCATGGGCCCAAACAGTTCTAATTTTGTTTCATGAGTCCACAGAACACAATCCCAAAACTTCTGTGGTTTGTCCACATGACATTTGGCATACTGCAGTCAAATCTTCTTATTCTTTGGAGACAGTAAGGGGGTGCGCCTGGGAGTTCTGGCATGGAGGCCTTCATTACGCAGTGTGCGCCATATTTTCTGAGCAGAAACTTCAGTACCCACATCTGACAAATCTTTTATCAGTTCCTCAGCAGTCACACGGGGACTTTTCTCCACTCTACGCTTCAGGTAGCGCACAGCAGTCGAAGTCAGCATCTTCTTTCTGCCACGACCAGGTAGCGTTTCAACAGTGCCCTTTGCCTTGAATTTGCGAATGATGCTTCCTATGGCGTCTCTTGGTATGTTTAACATCTTTGCAATCTTCTTATAGCCATTGCCCTTCCTGTGAAGAGTAATCACCTCTCCTCTTGTCTTCCTGGACCATTCTCTTGACTTCACCATGTTTGTAACCACACCAGTAAATGTCTAGAAGGAGCTGAGTATCACAGTCATTTTAAAGCTGCCTAATTGGTGCTTATTAGGCTTTATTGCTGCTCCCTGACATCCACAGGTGTTTTCAATACCTGATTGAAAACACTTCAATGAACCTCTGTTCTTCAGAGTGGTAGTCTTTAAGGGGTTGAATAATTGTGTAAATGAAGAATTCACAAAATAAACATTTACTACTGTATTACAAAACCAATTGATGTCATTTTAGTTGCATATGGTTCTTTAAGAAGTCCTTGTAGGATTTCATTCTGAATACAATTACAAATGTACACTAAATTCCCTAAAACCCTTTACAGCATTGGGGGGTTGAATAATTTTGAACACAACTGTAGATCCAGAAGGTTTCTTGTCTGCAAAGTCGTTGAAATCTCTCAACCGCAGTAAGGGTTTCAGGTATAGCCTCGATAACCCACACCTGCAAGAAAGAGGTGTCCTTATGATGATGCGTAGCAAAGTGGCGTGCAACACTGGATTTGGGGTTACCTGCATGAATCTAGTGCGAAGGGCTCTAATCGTTCTTCCCACATATACAAGGCCACAGGGACAAGAAATACAATAAATAACATATGTCGTGGAACAATTATAAAAGGAGCTTAAATTAAACGTCTTATCATTAACTACAAAATTCTTTTTCCCATGTGTAACATTGGAACAGGTTAGTCATTTAGCCTTTTTGCACTGAAACATCCCTACAAGAAGGATGAGAGTAAGTTGTTTGAGCCTTTGAAGTTTGGTGTTACCTAAAGATTTAATTTTGCTAGGGGCAATCTTACTTTTAATATTCAGAGCCCTACGATACGCAAATTTTGGCAGGGTAGTTATAGATGAGGAAATATGGGGATCCTGAATCAGAATAGGCCAATGTTTCTTGATGATATTCTCCATTTTTTTGTGTTTGACATGGTACTGAGTAATAAAATGGGTAGTGGGTGCCGAATTTACTTTCTGGGATTGAGGTAGAGAATCTAGTTCGTACATATTACGAGCAGCTTCGACAAGATTCGAGTGATAACCTTTAGCAATAAATTCTCTTTAAGATTGGCACTTAATAGTTTGTAGTCTTCTAAGTCGATGGAATTTACTTTTGGGGACATTGTCAATCCATCTAGGGTGATGGCAACTAGAGTAGTGGAGATAGGAATTCACAGCTGTGGGTTTAGTGACATTTTTGGCACTAATAATGTTATTGTCATGAAATAGTTCAAGATCTAAATAGCATATAGACTCTGAATCACTGACCGAGGTGAAGGTTAAGCCAAAGGAATTGTTATTACAATAGGCCAAAAAACCAGTGATAGAATCAGTGGGCCCATCCCAAATCATAATAATGTCGTCTATATAGCGACCTTAGAAGACTACATGTGCCGAAAAGGGGTTATTTTTGTCTATATGACTAGCCTCCCATAAACCCATAGTAAGGTTGGCATAGCTAGGGGCAAAATTGGCGCCCATAGCTGTACCCTGCTTTTTACATATAATACATCATGCAGGTCGGAGGGGGAGATTCTGCTTATGCTTGTCCATTAGGACCACTGACCTCAAAATACATTTAGTTTACCTTGGGATTCCCTTAAGTTTTCCTCTAGCGTACAATGCTACACATTTGAAGATAGTCACGATATCCTGTAATTACTTTGCCAACAATTTTATTATAATAAATTCAGTTGAAACGCAGAAGCCTTGTCCTTCTGTTGATTAGTGCACAATTGGTTCATAAGCATAAAGTGATGAAGCAAAGTTTTAAGGGTCGATAAAGTTGGAGGGGCAGACTGTAGCCATCTATTCAGGATGCACTTTTTAATACCTAATATCTAATAAAAGTGATGTCCTTCCCCAGAGTGGCTGCAACCAATCAGGGAGGTGTTTTTCTTTTCCGCTCATCTGAGTGGCACCCTCCTCTCTATTTCAGACAGCATCCATTCAGAGCAGCTTCACTCTTCTCTTGACCATCTTATTTAAATTTGATGCAGCTTTTAGCTCGTGTCGGCTAATTAAGTGATGTCATCACGCATGCCCGCTGTTGGGAACAGTGAGTGTCCTGACATTTTAAGTGTAATATTCTGTTATTAAATGCTGTTTACTTTTACTTTAAAAAAAAACTAACAAAAGAGGGTGCCCCAGCCTAGTGCATTATTCCATGATATTTATTAAGAAAAAAAATGTCTAAAATTATACTATTTTTCTTAGTAAATATTGTTGAATAATGCACTATGCTTGTGTGCCCTCTTTTATTAATTTTGTGTAGTGGCTTCAGGACATCCCCAGTACGAGAGGGCAGCAAGATTTGAGGCTATATCCCCATGCTGTGGAGCTATTATCTATACCTGTCACCAGGATATCACACTTTTGCGCAGGAGGTTTTGTTCTGGTTAAGTTTACTACACCATGATGCTTCTCCTCTCTTTTGTTCCTATATGCATGCTGTAGTTATAAATACCATTTGAATGGTGTGTTCCATGTTGAGTTTTTGATCCATCGAGTGGAGTGTTTGCGACGATGATCCATGTGGAATGGATGGTCCTTTGAACTGGGTGATGAAGTGTTACCTTATTCATGAGCACCTTTAGATCTCTAGAACTGAGATATACTTCATTTGGTAAGCTGCTTTGATTTACTGGTCTCACTCAAGCTCTGGAAGCACCTTATTGATAATTTCTGTGGCACTGTGAACACTACTTAAATCACTAGATTACATGTTCTGTCAGCAAGGATTCTCATTTTGGACACTTTATCTTCTGGGACTTGTTACACATAAGTTTATAATTTTATGAATTCATTTATTAGAATTCTTTTGCACTTTATATGATATTTTGTTGCATATTTTTTTATTTTGAACTTCTTGGGATTAAGTTACATATCTATACATATTTGTTTGCACCTAATGCTTTTGGGATTATGTTCCATATGTTTCTTTGCATTTCTTTGCACTTTTATTGAATTATATACATATTTTTATTTTTTTTATTATTATTATTATTATTATACAGGATTTATATAGCACTAACAGTTTACGCAGCACTTTACAACTTGATGGTAGACAGTACAAATACAACACACTTCAATACAGTAGGAATAAGAAGGCCCTGCTCCTTAGAGCTTAAAATCTAAGAGGGAAGGTCAAGAGATACAAGAGGTAGTAACTGTGGGGATGTGCTGATGGAGAAAATAAATGTACAGTTTTTTGGTGGGGGCCAGAGAGGCTTCTCTAAGGAGATGAGTTTTCAGGGATCATCTTAACGTGGACAGCGTAGGAGAAAGTCGGAGGGATGGGTAGAGCATTCCAGAGGATGGGAGAGGCTCTGTAGAAGTCCTGAAGGTGAGCATGGGATGAGGTGACAAGGGAGTTAGAGAGCAGGAGGTCTTGGAAGGAGCGAAGAGAACGGTTAAGTTGGTATTTTGAGACTAGGTTGGTGATGTAGCTGGGGGCCAGGTTGTGAATGGCTTTGTAAGTTATTGTTAGTATCTTGAATTTAATTTTTTGGTTGAGTGTCAGCCATTGGAGGGATTGGCAGAGGGGTATAGCAGACGCTGAGCGGTTTGTAAGGTGGATGAGCCAGGCAGCAGTATTCATGATGGACTGAAGTGGGGATAGCCTATTTAGAGGTAAGCCAATGAGGAGGAAGTTGCAGTAGTCAAGGCAAGAGATGACCAGGGAGTGGATTAGAAGCTCTGTGGTGACATTAGTCAGGAAGGGGCGTATTGACAGAGAAATCAGGGGAAGTGGCACATGGGGGGAGATATCATGAGCTCGGTTTTGGATAGGTTGAGTTTGAGGAAGTGATGTGACACCCAGACTATGTCAGTTAGCAAGTGTTAGTAAGTTGGTGATGTGTGAGGAGACAGATGGAGAAAGCTGGGGGCCCGGGGGTGGAGAGATAGATTTGTGTGTCATCATTGTAGAGATGATATTGAAAGCCATAGGAGGCAATCTACAGGTAACATGTGAGTTTAAGAGGAGCAGTTTCCATGGAGTGTTGAGGGCGAAATCCGGACTGAAGGGGATCAAGAAGTTTGTTCATGGTCAGATGGTTGCTCAGTCGGTTGTAGACCAGTCTTTCAAGTAGTTTGGAGGAGAAGGCGAGTAAAGAGATGGGGAGTAGGTTGTTAAGACTGGTGGGGTCCAGCAAGGGCTTTTTAAATACGGGGTGACTAGAGCATGTTTTAGGGAGTTTGGGAAGATGCCACAAGAGAGGGAGAGGTTTAAAATATGAGTTAGAGAGTGTAGAATCAAGCTGGAGGGTGAGCGCATCATTTGCGAAGGAGCAGGATCCAGGGGGCAGGTGGTTGGATGGGTGTTAGATAAAAGTTTAGCAACCTCATTAATACTAGCAGGGTTGAATGAGGGAAGTAATGATTGTATTTTTGGATATGGGGTGTTGAGTGGAGGAGGTTTCTGCACATTGGAAATCTCCTCATGAATTGTATTAATCTTATTTTTGAAGCGATTAGCGATCTCCTGGGCAATGAGGGAATTAGAGGGTGGAGGCAGTGGAGAACAGAGTTAGAGTGTTAAAGGTAGAAAAGAGTTAAAATCCATACCAGATATGAAGGGTCTGGTATGGATTTTTAGGGGGACCCCTATGCCATTTTAATAAAAAAAAAACAGCCAGCTTGGGACAGCCATGTAATCCATCTTCGGATGATGGGACAATATTGAGAAAAACAAAACAAAAAAACGGAACAGTTCCATGGGAGGTGGCCGCCTAGTGACGCCACCCCTCGCCGTGACAGCTATTATATAGCTGTGGGCGTTGCCACCAGATGACGTATATGGATGACCCCGCCACCCTCTGGCACCACACGTCATCGGGTGACCCCGCCCATAGCTATAGAACAGCTGTCACAGCGGGGGTAGCATCACTGGGTGGCCACCTCTCATGGAGGTGGAACTGTTGACTTTTCTTTTTCATTATCGTCCCATAACTGGTTGTTGTATTTTTAAAAAATGTTGACACTTTTTTGGGTGAAATGGTAGGGGTACATGGGGGGGGCAGGATCTGGGGGTCCCCTTGTTAAAGTGGGCTTCCAGATTCCGATAAGCACACCGCCCGCAGACCACCACAACCACTGGGCAAGGGTTGTGGGGATGAGGCCCTTCTCCCCTTCAACATGGGGACAAGGTGCTTTGGGGGTCACAGACCCCCAAAGCATCCTCCCCATGTTGAGGACATGTTGGCTGGTACGGTTCAGGAGGGGGGGCGTTCTCTCGTCCCCCCTCTTTTCCTGTGACCTGCTAGGTTGTGTGCTCTGATAAGGGTCTGGTATGGGATTTTGGTTCGGTGTTCCCCTTAATATTCATACCACACCCAAAGGGCCTGGTAATGGACTGGGGAGGAACCCATGCCATTTTGTTCAATGACTTTTATCTGTATTGCCGGGACCCGACAATTCATTAGCCGAGAGCAGTTTTAAATATTTTTTTTCTTTAGAAATGGCATTTTGCTGCAGGGACTGTTCTAAACACGGAAAACATTTCTCACTTTACAGGCATAGGCCCGGATTCACAAAGCACTTACGCCGATGTATCTCGAGATACGCCGCGTAAGTGTAAATATGCGCCGTCGTATCCATGCGCCGGACTCTGAAACCAAGATACGCCTGAAAATAGGTTTAATCCGACCGACGTAACTTTCCTACGCCGGCGTATCCTGGGCGCATATTTACGCTGGCCGCAAATGGCGCTCCCATTGATTTCCTATTCAAATATGGAAATGAGGGAGATACGTAGATTCACAAACGTACTTGCGCCTGGCGCATAATATACGTGGTTTGCGTAAGTCGTACTTCTGACGTAAAGTTATTCCCCATATATGAGGCGCAACCCATGCTAAGGTATGGACCAGGGAACACAGCCGTCGTATTTTACGTTGTTTACGTAGCATGTGAATAGGGCTGGGCGTAGGTTATGTTCACGTCGTAGGCAGTGATCCATCGTATCTTAGGGAGTAGTTCCAACGTGATTCTGAGCATGCGTACTGGGATACGTCCACGGGACGGCGCATGCGCCGTTCGTTTTAAGTACTTGTATGGCACTCAGCCCATCATTTGCATGGGGTCACGCCTCATTAGCATGGCTCACGCCCACTTCCACCTACGACAGCTTACGCCGAGGCAACCCAGCGCAGTTTGGGAGGCAAGTGCTTTGTGAATTCGGTGCTTGCCTCTCTGCGCTGCTTCCGCGTAGCGTATATTAGATACGCTACGCCGGCATAAATATGCGCCGATGTATGTGAACTCGGGCCATACTATAAACACCCCCCAGGTATGAAATTTAAAGGAATATTTCACTTTTATTGTTTCACTTTAAACATTATTAAAACCACTACTCTTGAAAAAAAATTACGCTTTTAAAACATGTTCCGTGGGGCAGGACCCAGGTCCCCAAACACTTTTTATGTTTTATGACAATGCCATGCATAATAGCCTTTAAAATTTGCACTTTTGATTTCTCCCATAGACTTTTAAAGGGTGTTCCGTGGCTTTCAAATTTTCCGCGTACACTGCAAATTGTTCGCTATTCGGTTAACAGGCTAATACCCAATGTTCGATTTGAACTTGAACATCGGGTTCATCCCTATTTGGCAGTGTGGAGACAGAACCCCATGATTAAGTCCCACGTGACGAAACATGTCGGGACGTGGTTACTAAGTCACTGTCTGAAACTTTTGTGAACTATTCGGATGTGATACGCATTGAGCTGACATCAGGAAGTATTATTCAATACACCGCGCTACAAGGGCTGTGAGTACATTCAGGCTGTACGTCAGTCCGCCGTGACCACTGGCTCACCTGGAAAAGACATTGCCAATACTTTGTTTTGATTTGGAGTGATTCACCGCTTGTTTAAAGAGTTTGTTTGTGAGTGCATATTTTGAAGAGTTAATGCATGGTGTTTGATTAAAGCTGCTTTTTCGGTATTACACTATTGTGCACTTTTTTCTTCATCATTTATGTGGAAACATTCCTGGATTACACTGTTTGGAACAGATTCTTATCATTTGATCTGAGTGGCCCTGTTTATGCTTTTATGCCTAGCACGTGAGTGTGAGACCTATTGTTGTGGTGAGTGCGCATTTCTAAAGGGTGGAGGATTCACGAAACACTTTTGGTGTGATGGAAGATACCTTGAAGACCTTATAAAGAAATCAACACTTATGAACTTTAGCGTCACTAACATTCATCCAGTTCACTGGTTATAGATATAACCAATTTATCTGTCACTGTACATTTTTGGATTCACATATAGGGTGTTTATTCACTTATTTACTTATTTATATTTAAGTTATATGTTCATCCTTATTTATTAATTTTATTATTTAAGCGCTGCTTTATATATTTATTGATACACTGTTTCACAGATAGGTATCACTATATGCATATATAATTTATCTCAGTGTGGAGACAGGAATAGTATTTTAGGAGGGCAGATTTATATTGTTTGAAGTCTTGCTGGAACTTGGTCTTATGCCACAGATGTTCAAGAGCACGGCTACGTTTTCTGAGACTTCTGGTGTCATCTGTTTGCCATAGTTTTAGCGGTCGGGGCGTGATTCTGCATGTCATGTAGTATTGATGATGTTTATGTATGTACAGTTGTGCAGAATTTATGATTTCTTCCATACATTTTTTTCCATTTTTCAGAGAATATAAATGATAGCACAAAAACGTTTCTTTCACTCATCATTAGTGTTTGGCTGAAGCCATTTTATTATCATTCAACTGTGTTAAATCATAATCACAACAGAAACTACCCAAATGACCCTGATCAAAGGTTTACATACCTCAGTTCTTAATACCGTGTATTGCTCCCTTTAACATCAATGATAGCTTTAAGTCTTTTGTGGTATTTGTGGATGAAGCTATTTATCCTCTCAGATGGTAAATTCCCATTCCCATTCCTCTAGGCAAAATGCCTCCAGTTCCTGTAGATTCTTAGACTGTCTTGCATGAACTGGAGGTTTGAGATCTCCCCAGAGTGGCTCAATGATATTGAGGTCAGGAGACTGAGATGGCCACTCCAGAACCTTCACTTTTTTCTGCTGTAGCCAATGGTAGTTCGACTTATCCTTCTGTTTTAAATCATTGTCATGTTGGAATGTCCAAGTACGTCCCATGCACAGCTTCCTGGCTGATGAATGCAAATGTTCCTCCAGTAATTTTTGATAGCATACTGCACTCATCTTGCCATTAATTTTGACCAAATTTCCTGTGCCTTTGTAGATCACACATCCCCAAAACATTAGCAATCTGATTCCGTGTTTCACAGTAGGAATGGTGTACCTTTCATCATACTGTAGGCCTTCTTGACACCTCTCCAAATGTAGCATTTATAGTTGTGGCCAAAAAACAAAATTCTGGTCTCATCATTCCAAATGACTTTGTGCCAGAAGGTTTGAGGCTTGTCTCTGTGCTGTTTGGCTTATTGTAAGCAGGATACTTTGAGGCATTTGCGTAGTAATGGCTTTCTTCTGGCGACTTGACCAAGCAGCCCATCTTTCTTCAAGTGCCTCCTAATTGTGCATCTTGAAACAGCCACACCACATGTTTTCAGAGAGTCCTGTATTTCACCTGAAGTTATTTGTGGGTTTTTCTTTGCATCCCGAACAATTTTCCTGACAGTTTTGGCTGAAATTTTAGTTGGTCTACCTGACTGTAGTTTGGTTTTAACAGAACTCCTCATTTTCCAATTTTTGATTTTAGAGTTTGAACACTGCTGATTGGTATGCTCAATTCCTTGGATATCTTTTAATATCCCTTTCCTGTTTTATACAGTTCAACTACATTTTACCGCAGATCCTTTGACAATTCTTTTGTTTTCCCAAAGACTCATAATCCAGAAACGTCAGTGCAGCACTGGATGAAAGATGCATGGGTCTGTCAGGAGTCCAGAACCTCATTGACCTTTCAGACACACACACACTAATTACAAGCAAACAGATCACAGGTGAGGATGATTACCTTTAATAGCCATTCAAACCCCTTTTGTGTGCATGTTATCAGGCCAAAATCAGCCCCCTCTGCCCCCATGTTGAGGACGCCTGGTATGGTTCGTGGGGGGGGGGGGGTTTACCCCCACTTTCCTGACCTGCCAGGCTGCAGTCTGTTATGGATTTTTTTTTACCTTGACGTGGGGTTCCCCTTAACATTCATCCAGTATTAAATGGGGGGACCTATATTTTTTTCTTTTTATAAACAGCACTCTTTGTTTATTCAGCTGTCAGCATGAAAACCCATTGACAACTGATAACTCATCAGTTTTTAAGGACACCGCAGCCGGCTTCCAGGCCCCGCTCCCTGACATTCAGGTTACACTGTACAGTGAGTGGGTGTACAGTGCATTGCAGGGTGTTTGGCAGGGTGAACACCCTGCAAATTCAGGTGTTTGGCAAACAGTCAAGCAGTCAAATGTTTAGCCCAAACTCATGCTCGGACCGAACCAGTCCCCCAACACTAGTTATCAACAAAATGACTGCATACAGCAAATTTTCCATCTGAGAACCACCCTTCCTTGTTTAATTGCCCCACTCCTGGCTTGCTTGACAGTCAGTGTTGATGAGGCCTATGCCACCTGCAGTGCTGTAGTGTTCTGCCAGCGGGGGGAGGGGGCCTTTCTGGCCGGCAGAAGGCAATAATTAGGCTATTGCTGCCGACAGTAATCACATGTAAAAAAATGGTTTTACCAAAGTCGAGCAATGAATCGACTTGGGTACAATTAGCCTGCCCATAGATGAATTGACTTCAGCAGGGACTGGTCGGATTTCCGATCAATGTATGGTTTTAGGAATTAGCCAACATATTCCTACTGATCAATCTTATTTTGCGCTGAGCTCGTCAAATACTTTCCCTCTGTACTGTGACAGGTACTGTATATATTTAGATATGGGGCAATGTCTAGAAAAGTTTGTGTGAGATCAAGTGAAAATACAACTTGCTTTTTACAATTAACTCTTGTTCAATTAACGTTGTAGTAATCTTATATCTAATGCTAGTATTTCTTGTCATTCTTCTTGCTATTCATTTTATTCTATTATATGAGATTCTTGTCTCTGTGCTCTTAGCATACTTTACTCTCATTTGCATTTCAGTCTTTTAGTATTCTCAGTGGATCAGACTGACTAAAGCACAATCTGGCTAGGATGTAAAAGTCTGACTTAAATGCATCACAACAGCCATGCCATTACTGCATTCAGAATATTGATACCAAACTGGGCTGTATTAAATTATGCTGTTAAAATAATCTACATGTTTAAAAATGTCCCACTGTTCTCAGTTTGTATGAGCAATACTAATATATAATGGTTAATAGAATGGCTGGATAGTTTACAATTATTTCAAGGAAAAAGGGAAGGTAAGAAAAGAAAAGAAAAGGATAGAGAAAGGAATGACACAGTCCTTACACTCGCTTGTTGTATTAAACAATTTCTCTATTACATCTCCATTACTTCCTAGACAGACCTTGGGATGTGAAAACTGTTAAGATGCAGGAAGGAGTTCACCAACTGACCTTATTAGCTCACACAATGCAGTTGCCTTCCCCATTCAAGAAGATCACTTACCTCCTCGTGTGCACAGTTTTCCTATGCAATCAATCAGTGATCACTGTTCTCACTAAAAACATCTTGCATAAATAGTTCATTTGGCAGAGTGTGCAGGAGCTGAGAAATCAGATAACAGCCTATGTGGACAGTTGTAGTATTGAAAACAGGAGAAATGTGTCCTTGTTTCTGTAATAAACACCATACACTATACAATCTGATTGTACAATCTCCTTTAGATCTACCATCAACTATGTAGTGCAAGGACCTGCCTGATTGGATACAGAGTGATTGGGTAGAAAATGTGTCCTCCTATTATATAGTTTTGGTAAATCTGAAGGAGAGACATAGAACAGAGAATGCACAGATTGTATAGTATATGGCCACCTTTATACACCTAAAATGAACTAGTTGCACTTACGATGCCAATAATTGCTAACGGAAAAACCAAACGCATAAACAAACACAATTTTTGTCACATGAAAAAATTAGTGACAAATGAGTGACAAATGCAGCAAAAGACACGGTAAAAACATGAACCTGCATCACGTTAATCAGAGCCAAAACTTAAACCCAATTGAAAATCTGTGGAATGACATGAAGACTGCAGTCCACAAATGGTCACCATCAAATTTAACTGAACTTGAGCAGTTCTACAAAGAAGGGTGGAAGAATGGGCAAATATTACAAAGTCTAGGTATGCAAAGTTAGTAGAGCCATATCCCAACAGACTAAAGGCTGTAATTAAAGCAAAAGGTGGTTCAACAAAATACTGACACAAGGGGGTGATCCTTTTTCCAAATCATTGATTCTGTTTTAGATTTTTTTGTTGGTGTTATATCTTTCACATGGATGTTATAAGTTGCACTGGATAAATACAGCTGGAAAAACAACTGTATCTGCAAAGTAACAACATGTGATTATTTTGAAGGGAGTTATTCTTTTCTATACCCATTGTATAAACACAGAAAAATGTGTGCGCTTATTGCTAAAAGCGATAATGTAGCAAGCTATATACCAGACACAAAGGAATTACAAAAATAATCCAAAAGGTGCTCAAAACCAAATTTTCTATAGTGATCGATACAAAAATATGTGTGTGAAAACATTAAACAATAATGAACAATGTGCATCAAATAAATGGTGAAATAGCAGTCCCATAATATATAATTAATTTACGCATTACAAAGAAGTAAACTTCAAAGAGAAAAGTCCAAATGTGAATTTATGAAAATGATGCAAGTCCATGTGTAAAAAAACCAAACCACCTCCCAGACAAGTGTGTCAGTTCCCTTACCAAACAGTAATGATCTTCAAATGATGTCTACATGAACAGTGTAAAATCCAGAAACAGAAATGTAATATGATGAGCGGAGGTACCAACAGGAGATAGAGAAACGGCAATACACTGACCTTCCCAGTAAAGAGCTGCGTAGGGGGTATGTCAGCAGAAGTCTGACCTCTAGAGTACAGGAAGGCTGTGCTTGCAAGTAGAATGCAAAGAAGCAAACTGACCACACTGGGAGGGGTGAGCTTCCGTGCCTGTTATTGTTAATTTGAAATAGAGAAGCAATTAAGGAGGGAAGAAATCGGCAAGTATAAATATATGGGTGGTCTATATAGTGAATTTGGTGTAGACTTAATCATTTTAAGGTAATTACAAAGGATAAGGGGGTACTGTTTATGTCTGGATGAAAAATAACTTAAAGCGGATGTCCGCTGAAAAAAAATATTAAAAGCCAGCAGCTACAAATACTGCAGCTGCTGACGTTTAATATTTGGACACTAACCTGTTCTGGAGTCCAGCGCCATCCGCAGCAAAGGACGAGCAATCACTCATAACTCTGCTGCCCCCCCGCCACCCTCGGTGAGGGAACCAGGAAGTGAAGCGCTCCGGCTTCACTGCCTGGTTCCCTACGGCGCATGAGCGAGTCACGCTATGCCTGCCGATTGGCTCCCACTGTGTACTGGGAGCCGAGTGTTCCCAGAACACAACAGGGGGGGGGGACGGGAGGTGACGTCATGCCCACAGTCTGCCCGAGACTGTGTGGCCGGAAGTGGGTGCAAATACCTGTCTTTAGACAGGTATCTGCACCCCCCTCCCCCTGAAAGGTGTCAAATGTGACACCGGAGGGGGGAGGGTTCCGATCAGCGGGAGTTCCAGTTTAGGGTGGAGTTCCGCTTTAACCGCAAGATTCGGAAAGGATTCTTCACAGATTGGGTGTGAAAAAGTGGAAAAGACTCATTCTAGTTCTGCCAGATCAGGAGATTGTTTTAAAAAAGAGCTGGATGCATTCATAAATATACAAAATATAAGTGGTCATTGCTATTTATAGGTAACAACACCAGAGATTGTTGATGGGAATTTTCAATTGCCTTCTAGGGAATCAGAAAGGAATTGATTTTTCCCCTACGGGAGAAAATTAGATCATGCTTTATAGGGGTTTCTGCCTCCCTCTGAAACCACTGTGGGTATAGGATTCTGTATATGGAGGTTTTCTATTTATTTATTTATTTATTTATTCTATTTTTTGTTTTCTATTGGTTGAACTAGGTGGGCTTATGTATTTTCTAACCTGACTAACTATGTAACTATGTCTTGTTTAACCTAACTATATAACTAAATATCTGCTGTATAAAATAAAGGTTGAGAAAGAACGAATGCTTATTTATTTCAAACTAAATCAGGTTTATTTTTCTCACTTTTTTTTTACCATTTATACAGTATTCATCTAATACAGTGCAAATAGAGTAGAATGGGTTTTCTGTATTTGTAATGTAATTGAGCTAAACATAATTTGAACAATAATTAGCTGTAAAATTACCTCGCTGCATCTAATAGTAGAAAATAAAATTACATTTCAATTGCATTGCACCTTACATCTTTGGGCTCACACTTATGTAATAACGCAATTAATTAAATGAAACAGAAGTGCATTATAAAATGAAAGAACTTAAAAGGATAACTTTGCAAAGCAGACTCACCCTACTAGGAAAAAAATATAAGTTCTTTCAGCCTGGTTCAGCCTGGACATTTAAATTGTACCTAGACCTTTGGAGCAATTATGATCAGACTGAAGATGGAAGATGGAAGATGCACTTTCCATTCAGTCCTATGGAGAATTTGTACTCTGTGCTCATGCCGAGTATAAACTCTCAATAGGACAGAATGGAGAATGCACAATGAAGGCCCAGCTCAGTGATTTTAACAAGCAGCTTTGTGGCCGTGTTGACTATATTTTGCTGGTCTGGGGACAGGTGAGTGTAATTGGTGGTGAAGTTGAGGGCAGGTGAGGCTTCATTACAACTATTATACTTTTAAAGGGGATGCTTTAGCAGAGACTCATGAATAGAGTGTTCTTTTTTTGCATCAGCACACCTGTATGCAACTTTCTAGCTTTGCCTGTTTGCCATAGTGTACTCAGGCTGCCAGACACACATAAAATATTGTGTGATATTATATGAATGTTCTGGAGCAATCTGGAGCTTGGTGGTTTCTTGGCTGGTACAAAAAGCACACCCCCACATCACACACAATATGGATAATTTGCTCAAAAGAAAAATGGCATGTGCACCAGACTACTGCACAGTCAATCACACAATTCATTCAGAACGTAGGGGTGCTTCAATAGTGAACACAAAAACAAACAAACCAATTTCTGAGAAAATCCAAATAAAACACAAAATTCAGTCATAAAAATCTGAAAATGAAATTAAAATGTTGCCCACTGTATGTTTTTGAAAGCAGTACTATTAAAAAAATATATGCATTTTCTCAGATTTTGCTTCTTTTTTGCTTCTTTGGGCTCTACATACACTACACAGCAACCATTACAAACAAATAATGTAAATGCAAATCTGACTTTGTGGAGAAAATCTATCCGATTAGAGAGTAATTTACTATCAAATTTTCAGGATTTATCACACGGTACCATTTTTGAGATTCAGATTCAGCCCAGTGATTATGGAATGTACTGACAGGAGCCGGTATACACAGGACACAGTATGGAGCTTTCTATGTGTGAGGAATGTGAAGTATACATCCACTCACAAGCAGCAGAATCAGATTTGGGATACTATTTCTATGAAGAGGGGTCATCATCTGATGAAGCATGCAAATTCATACAGAGTAGTACTAGCTGCATGGACAATTCCGTAGCTTCTAGTAACTGTGTGACATTGTGAGACTTGTATGGTAATCTATTGGCAAGGAGCTTCTCTTGTGGTTTCTCTATACTTGTGATGGAGTGACCTACAGTAATTTCCAGCCTTGGATACGTAAGTACCACCAGTATTAATTTTTGGAGGATGCTGTAAAAAAGGAAACTACATAGAACATTTTTATTAGTAATGAGACTTGGAGTTGCAGAGATCTTTTGTTTGATTTAGACCAATAAGTGTTAGGCTAGCCATACACTGTTATATTTCTCTCCTCATTCCGCACGTGACTCTCTAAATACACAAACAGTGACTGTAATGATAGGATGCAGTGATGGTTCAACAGATCATTTTCTACCATGGCTGTTGATTTTAAAAATGTACTTTTGTTAAGTCAGTTGGTGCCAACAGGGCCACACATGGCTCACATTTAAACTGTTTCAATTGGCATTAGGAGTGCACATCAAGAAAAATGCTCATTAATGTGGCTGTAAACCTCTAAAATGAAAAACGAACAAGGCATATCCCTCTATAGTGTGTACTTGCATCACTCCAGAGTACCTATTTTGGTTCCTATCTGATCTCTCCTCCCTCTGCTATCTGAATGAGTCACTTATGGCAGTATAACTCAACAATAATCAATCCAAGGAGATGCCCCTCCAGCACAGAAAAGGTGATTGACAGCTTCATCTGTGGAACGTGTTTCCAACTAATATCCGAACGGAAGAGAATCACCAGGCCTTCAGGAAAAAACTCAAGACCCACCTATTCTGAAGGCTAAATAGAAGGAAATGGATACCAAGCGCCTTGAGGCGATTCAGTTCGCATTTGTAGCGCTATATAAGTTACTCACTCACTCACTCACTCACTCACTCACATGCTTCCCTATGAGACTGTGTAGAGGGGTGTGTGGCTAGTATCTCCACTCTGGTCTCAGATTAAACTCTGTGCTGTAAAGTGTGTGACATCAGATCCCCACCCCCTGCCATCTACTGCTGAGAAATAGTATTTGATATGTATGTTTTAGGAGGATGTGGAGAGGAGAAGTTGACACAGGTACAACTTATCTCTGTATATCATATGAGGCTAGTCACGTCATTGCGTATATGTTTGAGTTTACAACCACTTTAAAGTGAGTTTCCTTTTTACCCTGAAACAGTAGAGACTAAAGTGTAGTCTTAGAGGCCTAGGTAAGTGCAACTATGTTTATATAATGTGCTATGTTTATGCAAACCTTATAAAATGGTATTGCAGTATTTTCAAACAAGAATAACTGAGGCATTGTTTCATCAATGGCTTTGTGTTTTTTAAGTTCAGTACCTCAGGTGCCCATCAGTGAATGTAGGGCCTGAACAGAGGGGGTTACATTATTTTAGAGAGCAGAGCCTGCCCACTGACTCTAGAAAGGTTCTGGATTCCATGTCCTGGGATTGGTAGATGTGTAGAGTAAGCAGCTGCAGGTATCCTTTCAGCCAATCCCAGGCAGGCAGGAAATTCTGAGGATGCAGCTGTGAGGTGAGCCTAGTGACTCAGTCTCCTCAGATCTATTCCTGTGGAAGCTTCTTAAATCATCAAAATGTGAGGTACCTCAATTCTAGTGTCCCACCTTGGCTAGGGTGGTGCCTGGAGAAGTGTTATGGGCCCTGGTTGACACTCCCAGGTGGTAAGGACAGGAAATGCAGTGCCTTGGTGTGAAACAATGGATTGTTCTGACAAGTGATTGGTGTATCTGCCATGCCACAGTTAGCCTTGCTGAACCCAAAGTACTTTTTTTTTAACTACTTGCTGACCAGCCGCCGTCATTTTACGGCGGCAGGTCGGCTCCCCTGCGGGAGAGCACGTAGCTATACGTCGGCTCTCGCGCAGGCCACTAGCGGCGGTCGCCCCCCGCCGCTCGCCCCCGACTCCCGTGTGCATGCCTGGTGGGCACGCGCAGGGGGAAAGCTTGCGCCCCTAGTGGCCTGCGCGAGAGCCGACGTATAGCTACGTGCTCTCGCGCAGGGGAGCCGACCTGCCATTGATGATTTAAGTAAACACACAGCTCCCGGGCCTGTCAGGGAGAGAAATGCTCATACAATGTATGAACAGAAGATCGGTCATTTCCCCTAGTGAGGCCACCCCCCCTACAGTTAGAACACACCCAGGGAACATACTTAACCCCTTCCCCACCCCCTATTGTTAACCCCTTCACTGCCAGTGGCATTTTTATAGTAATCCAATGCATTTTTATAGCACTGATCGCTATAAAAATGACAATGGTCCCAAAAATGTGTCAAAATGTCCGCCATAATGTCGCAGTACTGAAAAAAATCGCTGATCGCCGCCATTACTAGTAAAAAAAAAATATTAATAAAAATTTTATAAAAATACCCCTTATTTTGTAAACGCTATAACTTTTGCATAAACCAATCAATAAACGCTTATTGCAATTTTTTTTACGAAAAATATGTAGAAGAATACGTATCGGCCTAAACTGAGGAAAAACTTTTTTTATATATATTTTTGGGGGATATTTATTATAGCAAAAAGTAAAAAATATTCATTTGTTTTCAAAATTGTCGCTCTATTTTTGTTTATATCGCAAAAACTAAAAACCGCAGAGGTGATCAAATACCACCAAAAGAAAGCTCTATTTGTGGGGAAAAAAGGACGCCAATGTTGTTTGGGAGCCACGTCGCACGACTGAGCAATTGTCAGTTAAATCGACACAATGCCGAATTGCAAAAAGTGCTCTGGTCTTTGACCAGCAATATGGTCCGGGGGTTAAGAACACTGGGATTCCACATAAAAACTGCAATAAGTACACTGACCTATGTAAGCTAATAAACTTTTAGCAGTTTTTTTTAAAGCCTCAGCCATTTAGGAACATTTTTTAATGCAATTCTTGTGTCTTCATCACCAGGGCTTTTTTTCAGGGGGAACTTGGTGAAACTCAGTTCCACCACCTCTGGCTCAGAATCTTTGGTGCCTGCTCACCACAATCACTTGTAAACACAGCAGTCTGGTTTCTGTGTTTACAAGTGACAGCTCTGCACTCTGTATGTAATGCAATCCTGGTATTTAATGCCCCTTTAAGACTCTCCTACTGTTTTCGTGAAATTTGACTGAACACACCCACTATTTGATGTAATTTGGAGGGTGTGTGTAGGGGGAGGGGTTGTGTGGGGCCTTGCTTAAAGGGGTTGTTAAGGTTCCTTTAAGCTTGTGCAATTGTTGGTTCACCTACCTTTTTGATTTCCCTTCTAAATTTTTTTTTTTTGTCTGAAATTCTCACTTCCTGTTCCTTCTCAGTAAGATGTTCAGTAAGCTGTTCTGGTTGACTAACCACCGCTCGGATGATGGTGGCAAGTTTACTGAGGAGAAACAGGAAGTGAGACATTTAGACAAAGAAAAAAAAACATTTAGAAGTGAAATTGAAGAAAACGGTAAGTGAACCAACAATGCACTAGCTTAAAGGAACCTATTTAGAAAAGAAAAAACAAACCTTTACAACCCCTTTAGGTTCCAGACCTATTGTTTGAGAAAAAAAGCCCTGGTAATCACTCCAATTCATAAAATAGCAGCTTCTCTCGACAGAAGGAGGATGTGTAAATCCAGGGACATGTCACATCCTGGTAAAAAATGCTGCACTATTTTTTACATCTCCTGGACAATTCCAAAAACAAAAAAGCATAAATAAGTAATGAAGGTACTGTAAAAAAAAGAGTAGCACACTTTATACCATTTGTCTCTTACAAATCAATGTGTCTGCATTGAGAGAGTACAGCTGCCCTGAGCTTGTTGCTAATTAACATTGCGCAGGCGTTACAATATTATCTTAATACATCACATCCTGCCTTCTCACGCTACAACTATGAGAAACTACAGCTCCCATCATGCATAGCTGTAGAGTGAGAAGGAAGGGCGTGAATGTGGGCAGGTACTTTAGGCATTTGGCACAGTGCAGACATTGGTTTAAAAAGGGGAGGAGACACCTGGTCTGTCAGTCAGTACATGAGGTCATGAGAGGAGGGACAGACCAGGAGTCTCCTGCCTGTCTAATGATGCACTCATCAGTGGGCGGATGAGACCCCCTATTCATGCACCAGGCCCCCATACAGGATGCCCAATGCATGGATTCCAATGGGGGGAGGGGGGGTTGAAACAGAAGCTCTAATAGGCTTCAAAATAGGGTTGGCTCGGGCGCAGATCATTGTGTTACAATAGGGTTTACTTCCTCTTTAAACATGTAAGACTGATGTGTGTATGAAACCAACATAAATTCCCATTAAAAACTGTTAAAAGCATACCATGAAATGACACTTATTGACGTATTGTTTACTTTGAACATTAGGTAGCTGTGATTTTATTTTTCTCTGGTAGGTTAGTTCATCATTACACTGTTATTAAGAACAATATACTGTTATGTTTCATAAACACCACTGTATAAACTTGTATTCTCTCTGGCAAATAACAGCAGTCTGGATTATAGAATTCTGCAAGACTGCACCAACTTACAGTATTTTGGAAGTGATAATTAAAAAGTAAATCAATAACAGCTGTATATATTTTTTGAGAGCAGCAGAAGAAGTCTTATCGGGTAAGCAGATAATAAGAAGCACATCTATGGGATCACAGAAGCGCTTTACCAATGGAGAGCAATTTCACTTTGACAACGGATCAATAAACTTCAATTCTACTTGAAATATTTAATAGTGACTCAGGAGATCTAGGAGAAAATAGGAATCTCTTTTGTTTTGTAGTTATGATCTTGAGCAGACAAAGCATACAAAGAAACAGTTTTTCTTCACTTAGGAAAAGTTTGTGTTTAGAAAAATACAATGTTGCACTGCAGTTGCAGACTCAAAAGCAAAAGATAAAAATAAGATAATAAAACTGACATGAATGACTGATGCGTATGACATTCAGCAAACTAAACATTGGAATCAAGATCAATCAATAAAGTTGGCTTTAGTTCCATCATCTTTATCTAAAAAAAGGTTACTTATAGAAACATTCCTTGTTAGAAGACCGCTGAGTATTATTGATGCCCAGTACAAGGAGGCTAGACAAAAGCGCTGAGAAGACAAGGTTTGCGAATAAAAAGTACTGTGTATATCTAAGTAACTGGAGTAATTAACAGTAAAGCCGCGTACACACGACCATTTTTAATGTCCTAGAAAAAACAACGTTTTTTTCAACTTGATTCTTGTCAAGCCTGCCTTGCATACACACGATCATAAAAAAAAAATGCTTGAGCAAAGCGCAGTGACGTACAACACGTACGACGGCACTATAAAGGGGAAGTTCCATTCAGATGGCACCACTATGGATGAGCTTCATGTTCGAGTCGAACGTATGTTCGACTCGAACATCGTATGTTCGATCGTTCGTCTAAATACGAACAAAACGGGTCGTTCGTGCCAAATTCGAGTGACGTGCCACGCCCCATAATTAACTGCGGCATTGCTTGCTTATGATTGGCCAAGCATTCTCTATGAACCGCATGCTTGGCCAATCACAGCGCCGTCAGTAAAGAGAGCCGTAATTGGCCAAAGTCAGGGTGGCTTTGGCCAATTATGGCTCAGGGCTTTAGTACACGCCCCACACTATAAAAGGCCGCCTGCAGGGCGGCCTCGTGTAGTGTGTTCCGGCGCTGGTTACTGATCAGACAGATAGAGCAGGCAGGCTAGTCAGTTAAATTTACAGTGTGTAGAGGATATATATACATCCCAGGTGTTGTACATATATTTTGACACTGTATAGTTTAGTTATATTAGTTCTTCCTAATCTGTCAGGCAGTTGATTGTGTTAGCAGCAGTGTTCTTCTCACGTGTTGAATTGCCTGTGTGCTCAGTGCACCTAAACCTACTTGGTGTATACTGCAAGTGTGCTTATTAGTTTGCACTTAAACCTACTTGGTGCATACTGCAAGTGTGCTCATTAGTTTGCACCTAAACCCACTTGGTGTATACTGCAAGTGTGCTCATTACTTTGCACATAAACCCACTTGGTGTATACTGCAAGTGTGCTCATTACTTTGCACCTAAACCCACTTGGTGTATACTGCAAGTTTGCTCATTACTTTGCACCTAAACCCACTTGGTGTATACTGCAAGTGTGCTCATTACTTTGCACCTAAACCCACTTGGTGTATACTGCAAGTGTGCTCATTACTTTGCACCTAAACCCACTTGGTGTATACTGCAAGTGTGCTCATTACTTTGCACCTAAACCCACTTGGTGTATACTGCAAGTTTGCTCATTACTTTGCACCTAAACCCACTTGGTGTATACTGCAAGTGTGTTCATTACTTTGGACCTAAACCCACTTGGTGTATACTGCAAGTTTGCTCATTACTTTGCACCTAAACCCACTTGGTGTATACTGCAAGTGTGCTCATTACTTTGCACCTAAACCCACTTGGTGTATACTGCAAGTTTGCTCATTACTTTGCACCTAAACCTACTTGGTGTATACTGCAAGTGTGCTCTGTAGTTTGCACCTAAACTTCTTGGTGTGTACTGCACTTGTGCTCTGCAGTTTGCACCTAAAGATTCAAGAGCAGTGATTTTAATGATGCTTAAAGAAAAAAAAATGAAATATTCATTTAAATATTGTACCTGCTGGGTGTCTATAGTATGCCTGTGAAAACGTCTTTGAGAACTCGGGTCTTGCCCGAGGGAACATGTATCAATGGAAAAAAAGTTTTAAAAACGGTCATTTTTTCAGGAGTCCTGAAGTGGATACCAATGATACCAATGATGAAAAAAACAACCGTTTTTAAAAAGATATTTCCATTGATACATGTTCCCTCGGGCAAGACCTGGGTTCTCAAAGACGTTTTTACAGGCATACTATAGACACCCAGCAGGTACAATATTTAAAGGAATTTTTCATTTTTTTTTTTTTAAGCATCATTAAAATCACTGCTCCTGAAAAATGACCGATTTTAAAACTTTTTTTCCATTGATACATGTTCCCTGGGGCAAAACCCGGGTTCTCAAAGACGTTTTATGAAAATAACCTGCATATTAGGCTTTAAAATGAACACTTTTGAATTCGAACGATTGAGTCCCATAGACGTCAATGGGGTTCTAAATGTTCGCTCGAACGTTCGGTCCATTCGAAGGTTCTGGTGCAAACTGAACGGGGGGGTGTTCGGCTCATCCCTAGGCACCACCCTTCGGGCTGCTTTTGCTGATTTTGTGTTAGTAAAAGTTTGGTGAGAGACGATTCGCGCTTTTCAGTCTTCGTGTTTTTCAGTCTGTTACAGCGTGACGAATGTGCTATCTCCATTACAAACGCTAGTTTTACCAGAAAGAGTGCTCCCGTCTCATAACTTGCTTCTGAGCATGCATGTTTTTTTCCCGTCGTTAAAGCCTACACACGACCGTTTTTCACAATGTGAAAAACGACAACGTGAAAAAAGGACGAGAAAAATTAGAGCATGTTCTAAATTTTGAATGCCCATTTTTCACGTCATTAAAATATGGCATTTTTCACGTCATGAAAAACGGTCGTGTGTACACGGCATCAGTATGCCACTGCTGTAATCGTTCTTGAAGAAAAAGTCAGTTGGCCTCACAGGAGTCTCTCTCAAAATCATGCTTAAAAAGTCAGAGCATGTTGCTCTGCAGAGAGACAGTTTATGGTGGCAGCTCTGCAATATCAATTATTACTATTTTAGGGGATCTGGGCATGTTGCCCAGCTATATGGGTGCTTTATATTTTGTATTGCTCTACCGATTATGGTTTTCTGGTTTATGTCACCTAACCTTCTCTGTGAACATTGCTGCAAGATTGTAAGAGATTGTAAACTCAAGGATCCTGTCATCAGAGAGGGTAATCTAAATATACAATATGCAGGGCAGGTGCAATGATTTTTGTCTACACATATGAAGGTGAAAGCAAAGATGCAAATTTCCCCACAATCACTAAGCTCTGGGGAAAATGTTAAAAAGTGCAAAGCGGAGAGCCTATTTGCCTTTAGTAAATCAACTCCATGTTCTTGGAGTAAGGGTAAAGCTGGGTACACACTGTTTTTTTTTTATTTGTTTTGTTTTTCGTTTACCCAGCAGGTTTAACTGAAAAAAAAAAAAACACCCGATTCCTGCATCCACACAAGCTAGGTAGATGCTAGGTAGGGATCCTTCCCACTGTGCTATTGTATTCTGACAGTGGAGACTTATCCTCTAGAGTACACTGATCAGAATTACAGCCGACTGGCTGCAGCTGCTGATCAATGAAGGTTTTCAAGCAGACCATTCGACAGAAGCCAATTCAACTATCTGGTTTGGACAAACATAGAAGTCCACACACAGATCAAAGTTCGGTCAGTCCCTGTTGCACTGGCCAAACTTTAATTTGTGTTTACCTAGCTAAAGTGAGATAAGTCATATATATATACTGTTATATTGAGATGTTCTGATTGCTGCGGGACAGGGCGTTCCTATCCCTGGGTTAGATGATTGACGTCTGGTGAAACAGTTCCCATGTCGCACAAGGCTCGTCACCAGATTTCCGTAAATAGCCGAGCTACGAGTCGGCGCTATACGGCGCCTGCGCAGTCAGCTCTACATGGCGGGCGCAGGCGCCGTATAGCGCCGACTCGCAGCTCGGCTATTTACAGAAATCTGGTGACGCGCCTTGTGCGACATGGGAACTGTTTCACCAGACGTCAATCATCTAACCCAGGGATAGGAACACCCAGTCCCGCAGGAATCAGAACCTGGAAGCTGGGGAGAAAATCTCAATATAACGGTATGTACAGCGATAAAAAAAAAGACCTGCATACTGTAAATGTTGTTAGTATCCTGGATGTAATGTTAGAAAATTGTTTTTAGGGTGAACCCCCGCTTTAAGCCTCAAGAGATCTCAGGAGGACGCCGGCTAGATTGCTTGGCGTAGAGGCCTACCGCTGTGTTGGCAAATCAGAGCGTGTTTTGGAGGCTAAGCCACGTCTCTTTTGTCAGCTCTGGCATAACATCCACATTGTGGATACTGGGTTCTGTTTCCATGCTGAACAGGGTAAACCCCCAAACCACTGAACACTATGGGGCAGATCCACGTACAGCGGCGCATATTTACGCCGGGCGTAGCGTATCTAAGATACACTACGCCGCCGCAACTTACTTTTTTTTTCCGAATCCTCAAAGAATGCGCGCCGTAAGTTACGGCGATGTAGTGTATCTTTGGCGGCGTAAGGGCACGCAATTCAAATCGATGTGATGGGGGCGTGTTATATGTAAATACGTTGTGACCCGACGTAAACAACGTTTTTTTTTAGCGGGGGGTATCCGTGGGGGTATCCCAGTGTGCGTGCT